>NC_081541.1:43788262-43806250 GCF_901000735.1 Corylus avellana
TTTAAGGAAATGGAAATGAGGTGGTGTGTAGCATTATTCTAATGGTAAAGAATTGTGTTAGTCATGTTAAAAAACATGTGATAGCATTTTCACATGTACTTAAAAGGATGCATAATATTAATTTTATTCTACTGGGAAAAAAAATATTCAAACCAATTTAGAAAAAAAAAAAAACTTTTGTGCGCGCATTAGCCAAATGGTAAAGCTAAGAATGATTAATAAGAGTAATTTTTTTTATTTTTTATTTCTTATTTTTTCATATTGTATATATTTTGGTTAAATTAGCATGCTCTATTCATCATTAATTGTTTTTTTTTTTTTTTTAATTAATAGTTGATTAAACATGCATGCATGCAAATGTACGCACTTTATCACGTATATGAATATGAACACATCAAAATATAAAGAAACATCTCTCTTTCACAATTATTCTTTTTTTTTTTTTTTTTTAAATTCGTATTCATTTATTTATTTTGTTTTAATCTTGTTCATTAATTGAAGCTTCGAGTGTCGGCTATAATTAATGACCCATGCAAACCAAATGATCCAGGGAACGAAAAAAAAAAATTCCACGAACGCCTCTTCCATGCATTGTGTTAGGAAACGTGGTCATTTTGTGATTCTAAAGTAGGAAGACAATTTCCTTTAGGAAACGTGGTCGTTTTGTGATTGTTAACAGTTAACACCTTCTCCGATTAGGTTTCGCTGTCTTCTCGGTTTGCATGCGGTGAGAATGAGATTCCTAGGGTTCCTATAAAGTTATAGAAGTAAAAATCCTTTCTTTTTCTACACGCCAGCCACCAGATTTCACCCAGAATGTCGATCTATCTGCCGGAGGAAGTGGTGTTGAATATACTCGGCAGCCTGCCACCAAAATCCCTATTCCGATTCAGGTGCGTTAGCAAAACCTGGCGAACTCTCGTCGGAAATCCTGATTTCTTTACCCCAAACTCCATCAACCAATCCATTCTCCCGGACCCCAATTGTGCTGCTGCTCCTCTTCTCCTCTTCGAAGCTAGATCCAGGTGTTCCAAATTCAATTATAAGAATATTTTTTATTTCCTCTCTGGCGACACCCTGGAGCGCCACTCTCTGGAGCTAAGTACAAATCAAGCTTTTAAGATTGTGGCTTCCTGTAATGGCTTAATCTGTCTCCACGAACACTATGAAAAAAATCTATCTTTGAAACCCCGCAACTTCAGAAGCTATCAAGCCTCTCCCGCGCCTCCCACCCTGGCAGTATGAGACGGGTGCGAGAATGAAGTTTTGTGCCATTCTCATCACCGTCGGATTCGGTTTCGACCGGAGATCCAACGACTTCAAGGTGCTGAGGATTTCTAACATTGTGCGCAATAATCGCAATTATTTGTGCTACGATATTAGAACCGAAATCGGGAAGAAGACGACCAATCGCCAGGTGGAAGTGTACAGCCTGAGCACTCGGAGATGGAGACTGATTGACGTCAGCGTGCCGTTTGATGAACTTTGCATACGCCGGCCGTTGGATGACCTATTAAATTTTCCGACCACCGCTTCAGATGGGTTTTTCTTCTGGTGGGTGGTGCCCACTAAACATCATGGCCGGTAAACTTTATGATAAGGAGGAAATTGTTGCTTTCAACTTCGGGGGAAGAGATATTCCGAACGACGCCGCTTCCTCGTCGTGCACGTTTCTCACATTACTCCTCCGTTAATTTTAGAGTGTTAAATGGGTCCGTTGCTATAATGGGTTTTCGCTCAACAAAGCGAAAGCGTATGCAGAGGGAGAAAAGCAATGCATCTTTCGTTATATGGGTTTTGTTTGAATTTGGTGTGAAGGAGTCTTGGACGAAACTCGTGAATATTTCAGTTCTCCTAGACCACCCAAAAAGGCCATTGGGGTTTTGGAGAAATGGGTTGATCTTGGAGAAAGAGAAAGAGAAAGAGAAAGAGAAGGAGAAGGGGCATTTGGTGTTGTACGATATACTAACCCATACAAAGAAGGATGTTCTTCAAATTCATGGGAATAAAAGATTGTTGCAAGTTTTTCCCTATACATGTTTGGTTTGATGAAGTACTTTGAGTGGCATTCATGAGTTGGATTGGAAGAAGTACTATGAAGTTGGTCTGCCTTGAGGAATGGCTGCATACATTCATGTCCTTTTGTTTGTTTTTGTTGTTTCTGATTATTATGTTTGGTTTAATATTATGTTTTCTCCTAATTAAATCCATAATGAAATTTCAATTATTTGGTCTTATGGCTATCCAATCTATATGAACTTACTTTCTGTACTCCAATTTTTCATAATTATTGGTAAGCGTCTAACATACATTAGATCAACTCAAATTCTTGGTGAGCATAATAATGAAAAGAGAAGTGTTACATATCCATCTTTTTTTTTGCAAATTTATGTACTATTGAATTCATGAGACCTATATGCATGTGGTGATCCCATGGATTCAACGGTGGATTTCTCCGATGGAACCATACGAGGTTCATGAAGTCTAATAGTTTATTTCCTCAATCTTGTAAAGGAATATGTATAAGATTATTTAAAAGAAGAGGGAAGAAAGAAAGATGAAAAAGATAGTTTGTCTACTGCTAAATCTATTGAGAGCAGAAATGTTAATCCTTATCGTGGTTCTTCATTTCTATTTCCTCTGAAACAAACATCATTGCTTTTTCTTCATATGTCCTGGCGGTTGAAAACCTTTTTAGATTTGTGATAGAATCAAATTAATGATAATTTTAAAAGAAATATCAATTTTTGGAGGACCCTGTCATTTAACATTACTCTAATTAATGCGCAATACTTCTCATGATGATCTTCATTGACGTTGCATCATTTGTCCAATAGGTGCGTTAAGAGGGGTGAAGCAAAAGAGCACGCGGCGTGCCAAGCACACCGGTGCAATTTTTTTTTTTTTTTTTTTTGCATTAAAATATTAAAAAAAAAATTTCTACACAGCGTGCTAAGCACACCGTGTGCTCTGAATCATGACTCGCGTTAAGAGTATTATTGATATCAGTATGGTGATATTTTTGTTTGATTCAGGCATAAATAAGAAGGCATCTGGAGTGCTGGTTAGAGTAGTTCGATCACAACAAGGTTTTTATTAAATTATTAATAAAAAGCTTTTTTTTTTTTTTTTTTTGCTACAAGAAGCATATTATATATCAATGTATTTTTGTTAAATAATTTATATTTTAATTAAAGTAAAGTATTTTGGTATTATTATAGATTAATTGCTAGAGTGCTTTTGATTGTGCTTCCTTTGCACTTCACTCCTTGCTATACCTTAAATCTTTGAATCTTGCAGCCGATGTTATTGTTCTTCCATTTCCTAGGCTGCCGTGCCCCTATAAAAGGAAATTGATCACTTAAACCTGCCTTGATGTAAAACACTACGTACAAAATATGATTCCAATTTGCAACTCCAAAAAGACAATTATGAGTGGAAGACTCTCAAGTTTTTCTATTTGGGCTTGGCTTTATTTTCATGTCTTAGGGTTTAGAATGCCATAATAACTCTCTGCCAACTTTTCTCTATTTTACTCGGAAAAAAAGAAAAAAAAAATTCTATTTTGTTTTGTTTTTTTTTTTGGAAAGGTTTTTGATTGCAGAGAGCTTAATTTGAATGAAATAGAATTCTCTCTATTTCACTTGGAAATGGAGATAATTCATTTCATAGTTAAGATTTTATTTTGTTTCATATAACAGTATACGGGATGTCATGTGGTGAATACGTTGTCACCCAAATGTCTATAACCATAAATACACAATGTATATATAGAATCCACAAGGACCCACAATGCGATAGAAGAGAATTCAAATTTTATTAGTAAAGTGATTGTCTCAATGTAAGCATTGAAGAGGTTCTAATTAATGAAGTCAAAGCAATTAGCTAGCAAAAGAGTTTTTTTTGCGGTGAATGATATTAAATAATCCCTACATGAACTTTTTATCACTAACCTATAAATAATGTAATAATTGAAAAGTCTTCTTTTTGGAGAGAGACAAAGAAAAAGTTTAGAGCTCTTTACCAAATCCAAAGCCCACTTAAGCTCATGGATTATGCGTATTAATTAACGACATTTAAGGGCTAGCTTTTGAATATAATCTTTATAGCAGCCAAATAAACAACTCACAAGAGCGCTTCCTTTCTTTTTTTGGGCGCAATCATGTGCGCAGCTTTTAATGTTACGATAGATAATTGGGTCCTCATGCTCTTTGACATTACGCAAGCAGTGTACAAAGCCTTTCATCACACATCGTTGATACTCCAAGTCCCCCACTTTCACCTCTTTTATGCCTACAATCTTCAATTTTACTTTAAAGGCATAACTCCATTGGTCCCAAAAATTCATCATGGACCAAAACTTTCTCAACTTCATTAGCTTTTACGTTGATAAGAATAATGATAAACAACTCCATCATCACCGATACAAGTTTTATAATACAATTCTTAGCCATTGATTACACCCGACCTCCTTTGAAACTTTCTTACGTATTATGAAGTAAATTTCAGAATGATAATTATAATGCATAAACCCTTTACTCCTCTCCTTATATATACAATTGAATGATTAGACACACATGCAATCTTGGAAATTTGGTATATATATATATATAGGCTTTTCATAGATCAGTAGTATTGTAATTTGGATTATATATATTCTTATGTGACGTTATATATATATATATATATATATATATATATATATATATATTGTGACTATTGGATAATCTCTCAGCTCATTACTTGTTGATTGGAAATTAAATGCATTATTACGAGTATACTTTACTTTTGCAAAAATCAAAGGTTAACCTAAAAGCTTTTTTGCAACCTTGTGGCAATTAATTGAAAAAGTTGTAGCTCGAGAATTCACAACTATTAAATAATACTTTTTTGAATAAAATAATTTTAATATCAATGCTTAAGTAATATAAAAAAAAAGAATAATATACATGTCATATAAAATTGCCCTAGGGAAAGTCTTGTTTAAATAGAGAGCCATTTAGGAATTGTAACTTTGATAGAATGACCAGATTGATCATTAGTCAAGTGTTCCTGAAGGGGTTATTTATTTTTAAATGCTAGCCATAATTCCATCTTTAAATGTTATTTATATATATATGAGGGGTCAAGATTTCCTACAATTTAAAAAAAATTATAAATTATCATCAAATTAGGGAATTTAGGTCGTTCCTTTCCATGCATGGTTGTCTTCGATCTTTCCATTCAATGGCTTATCTTAGCCAGGGAACAAAGGGGCTGAATTTTCGAAATGTGCTGGCATCCATGAATACTTGTATGATTCCAGCCCCGTCAAGCTCAACCTTGTTCTTATATATGGTTGGAAATTTGGAAACCTAGTTTACGTTTGGTAAGCAAAATGACGATTACATTAGAAAAAAAAAATAATAGTTTTTATTGGAGATGAAAGAATAGGAAATGAAATTGCTTTGAGAGGAATATATATTCCTCACTTTAAAGAATAGTCATTCCAAGTGTTAGATTCTTATCATATACTAAAGCTATTATTATATTTCACTTTTTTCCCTTCCTAATAAAAGTTATCCATTTTTTTTAGCGATAAATGCAAAATTGGTCTTTGTGGTTGACCTAATTTACAAATTACTCCCTGTAGTATAAAAAACAATTTATAAGTCTATATGGTAGGCCAAAATAACATTTTACTCCCTAAACTTATTTCATTAAATGACTTAACGGAAAACGTTTCATTGCTACATCACACCTAATAAAAATGCGATACGTGTTTTTTTTATTTCCGATTTTAAAAAATGGCAGGTAACCTTTTCGACCCATGTCATCCTGAGGCGCCAGCACACAATCTATACATCAAATTAAATAAACCTAATCTATCTATATTCACACCTGTGCCGCCGTCGTCTTTATCTTCCCAATCGATTTACTGTCCATCTCCATGTAGCCTTTTATGTGCCTCAATTTACAAATCTCTGATGCAAATTTGAACATAAATAAACAACAAATGGAGCCTTGTTCTTGGATGAGCTTTTTCTATTATAGATTCTAGTGGCTCAGGTGATGAGGTATTTCACTATGGAATAAGAAACATTATTGACAACTACAAATAATTTGTCCATCATGCCAGTAAGTTCTGGAGCCTGCAAATTGTAACATTTTCACCATAAATTGGGTTCAAACATTTGAAGTTTCAAATAAAGATATTACTCCAAAATGATATCTGATGTTCATCATTGTGCCTACCAGTGAACAACACAATTGTGCTTGCCATAGATAAAAAAATAAATAAATAAAAAAAAAAAAGATATAGAGAGAGAAGGACAGATTGTTTCCGATGCCTAGAAACAATTTTCGAAGATGCTTCAATGTCCAAAAACAAATTTGAATTTCTATAGAAAGACTGCCCAAAAACACACTAATCCAAAAACGCAGATGCCCAAAAATATCAGAGTAACTCATAGATCGAAGATGCCCAAAATCTTAAAACTAGAAGTAAAAAAGCTCCAAAGCAAGGTGGCTTATCGTCGTGACATTTTCGGCAATTCTCTGGTGGCGATTTCAATCGTGCTACGAAATCCAACAGCTCGCCTGGAGATGGATAGTGAATCGGTGGGGATATAGATGAATTAGATTTATTTAATTTGATGTGGAGTGTGTGCTGGCAATGACATAGAAAAAGTTACCTTTCATTTTTTAAAATCATAAAAAAAATAATAATAAAAACTGTCACATTTTTATTGGGTGTGACATGGCAATGAAACGGTTTCCGTTAAGTCATTTAACGGAAAATGAGTTCAGGGAGTAAAATGTTATTTTGGCCTACCATAGGGACCTATAAATTATTTAGTGTACAAAATGCAACTCTAGTCTTCAATGAGTTCACACCTTCCTATATGTGCCGTCTAAGACCAGTACTGTATCAATAGTTGTTCAGGTCCATCTCCCCTTTTACAAATTACCTAACAATTCGACACATTTTTACTTGCATGGTTTCTGCAGTAAAGTTGAGAGGAAAATGCTACACTTACAAAATTTTCTCCTAAAAAGTTGGTTCATAAATGATGTGTCATCATTCTACGATACTTATTATTTTGGAAAATGTGTCACCATCTCATAGAATGATAACTAATCACTTGAAAACCAACTTTTAGTAAGAAATTTTGATAAGTGTAATATTTCTCAAATTGAGAAGTGACAAACACTTTAGTAAGACATTGGATAACTTACGCAGCACAGAAGGAAAATAATAGAAAAATAAATAACAAAATAAAATAAAGATACATTCCATGTTGGATAGAGTCTCACCCGCCATTAATGGAATTTGGCCGAGTCTCACCACCAAAGGTAAAAGGAGTCACACCTCAAACAGAGATTTATTAGAGAAAAGTATCTCACTCGCAAATTATAATTCTTCATTGATTTCAAAACTGTTATAAAATGTCCCTAAGAGATGGCTCACTCGGCTGAAGACAATACCTTATGAAGCGGATGTCACTAGTTCAAATCTCCTTTCCCCCTTCCCTTTTGTGGACATGTCAAAAAACTGTTACAAAATAACATTTAAATAGACTGACAAAATCCTTAACCCTAATTTGACTGACTTTAGCCCAAATCCATTATTGAATTACAAAATAATTTAAAACTTTGGGTCAAACCCATTATTGAATTATAAATAAAACTTTGACTTATAACCTCGTAGCTTCGGTTATAATTTTATAAGAGATTTTACTCTGTGATGTAAGAGCTTTATACTCGTAATCCTTCACAATTAATGAGACCAGAATGATTTTCCCTTAAAAAAATATATAGAAATAAAACTAAAATACCCAATTTTTTATTTTTCATCTTGCATCAATAACGTACACTTTTTTGTTACAATTAAAAATATAAAAAAAGTATTATGAGATTGTTAAGGATATAAATCCTTTAGAATAAATGTTGATTTTGTATTCCCTACATTAAGGGATTTAGATAATATTTGTTAATGGATATCGTTGTATTTGAAATATTTCAAATAACATGTAAAGCTCTATAAATAGAGTTGTGTACTCAGATCATATAATCAAGGAAATATGTAGCCTATTAAGGATTTGATGTGTGGATGTAGGCTATATGCTTAATCACATTGTCTTTCTCTCTTTCCTTTATTTCATATTATTCCACTTTATATTTATCTTATTATATGTTTCTATATGATATCAGAGCTAACAAGCTAACGCCAATTGTTAGATCCTGGATTGCAATTTTTTTTCTTTACTTCATTTTTCTCGTCTAATTGTTTTCTCTCTGATTTTAACATGTATCAGAGAAAATAAACTATCTATGAGATCCATTGCTTGACTACAAAAAACAAAAACAAAAACAAAAACAAAAAACAAAAAACAAACAGGGGAAGGAAGTTTTTTGGTTCATAGAGAAGATGTAAAAATGACATCTCATATTCTTACTTTTGTTACATCTTCTCTGTGAACCAATGATACTATCTATGAAAGTTTTGTGATCAAGTTGAAATGTTCTATTTCCTTGAAATGTCTCTTCATAATCCCTAGAATATTTCAACTTGATCACAAAACTATCAATAGTTACAACATATTATATTAACGCACTCATTTAAAAGGTTTTGAAAGAAAAATAGGGGAAACTTTACTTTGGCTTCCTGAATTTTCACCCGATTTTACAAACCTCTCATGAACTTTCAAATCTCTCATTTTGGACCCCTGAACTTTCAATTACTCTCAATTAGAACCATTAAGTTAATTTTAGCCGTTAAAAAAAAAAAAAAAATCAAAATGTCCTTGATTTTCATTTTAAAAAAAAATAAAAAAACATTTTGGAAGTTAAAATTTTATACAAAAGTCAGGGGTATAAATGTCATGTAACGTTTAAAATCTGACAGAGTGGTCCACATTGAGAGTAGTTGAAAGTTCAGGAGTCCAAAATAAGAGATTTGAAAGTTCAAGGGGGGTTTGTAAAATCGAGTGGAAGTTCAAGGGGCCAAAGTGAAGTTTTCCCAAATATTAGTTTTAAAAGAGTGTTAACCTTGTCACATAGGAATATATAAATCCAAATTACTATACCACTGATTTATGAAAAGTCAATATATGTGCAAGTTACTATTCAAAATATGGCGTTTATGAGAAAGAGAAAATATAGAAGAAAATGAAGTTCTAGGGATTATGAAGAGACATTTCAAGGAAATAGAACATTTCAACTTGATCACAAAACTATCTATGACTTTGGATTGAAATAGAATAATTGATTCAATGCTTAAGCAACGTAAGATTTTATATGTTGTATAAGATTTATGTGACTTTTAAAATAATTATTAGATCTCCAATAGTAATTTTAAAAGTTACATCAATTTTGGAAGGACACAATGAGGACATGAATATTCCTTTTAACATTACTCCCATTCGAAACCAATAGATAAATCAATTAAATTGAATTGTTGAATTAGGTACAAGCAACTGATTGATGTAAAAACTATGAGAAATAGTTTCCAGCCATATTATGTGGGGCATGCAAAAAAAAGAGGCTAAAGAAACCCCTCACTACTTAGTGAAAGCGGCAATCAATCAATCCTTGAAGCAAGTAGATAGAGGAATTTCATGTATTTATTCGAAACATAATTATTAAAAAAACAAGTTGTACTTCCATGATTATTTATTCGAAATCCCTTTTCTTTTTCCTTTTTTTTTTTTTTTTTTTCTTTTCTAAGGTGTATGATTTAGAATGGGAATAAATGTATTGATTAAATGCTTAAGCGAGCCCAAATGCTATGTGGTACAATCTCTTCCTAAGAACGGTTTAAATATGGTACTTTTTGGTGGAGTAATATAATATTGTAAATTTTTTTTTTAATTAATAATATTGTAAGTTCTTCTGTGTTTTATATTATTTTCTAAAAAACGGGTGAAAGAAATAAGGGTTATTTATTTATTTTTTTTATTTTTTTTGTTTTTTGCAAAATAATATTCACTTAAGACTATAAAAATAAAGAAGAGCACATAACATTCCCCAAAGTTAAGTGGCTTGCTTGCTTTATTTTTTACTTGATGACAGTGATTTACCTTCTTAGGGCCATTCACCTTCCAAAAACTTTATAATACAATTAATAAATATATTTTTTGTGCAAAGTGGTCTAAACTAGTAAGGGACAGTCATTTGGTGCCTTGGTGGTATGAACATTTGACAAGTTCCTGTCCAAAAGTAACGGCATATTAAATCAAACCACCATTGAAACGTTTAAGGGATCATTTCTTTTTAACCTTTGGTCGTAATTCCATATTCAAAACTAGGAGAATGAAACGTTATACGGTTATTTGTCGTGTTTATATTATTTTATATTTGTTGATGCATATTTTTACACGGCTAGACCATCCGGTGAGTTATTTGCAAAACTAGGAGAAGGTCACCATAAAGAAGCAGGCCCGTGGGAGACAAGGACTGCATAATGATCGTTTGTCGTCTGCCTTTTGCTGTCTATCGACCGACAACGCCCCACTACCAATGGTTGGCGAGTCGCAACTGGTAGGCAATCAAATTTTTTGATTTCGAATGTTGTCAGGTCGGTAGGTAGAATAATGTATGGAAAGTCAGGGTTATGACCCGACCCGGCCAACCTGATTCAACATTGACACAATCCTCTCTATCCCTCTCAACGCTTACTGAGCTCAACCCCTCTCTCAGTCGTAGACTCACTTAGAAAACAATTAAAACTACTTCTACTTTTATATTAAAAAGCAAAAAACATCAGTCAACGAGCATTATCAAATTAGCCACAATTTCATAGAAGAGAATTCAAATTTTATTAGTAAAGTGATTGTATGAATGTAAGCATTGAAGAGATTCTAAATTATAATGTATAAACTCGTGGGGATTACCAAAAATAAATAAATAAAGAAATAGAAAAAACATTATAAAGGTCTGATCCGAGTAGGATGCCTGATTTGGTTGTACACTTTTTTCTGTCAATGAAGAAATTCGTAATACCATCAATATTAAATGCGAAAATAATAAAATAACAAGATATTTTATGTGGTTCGGTTTATAACTTACGTCCATAGATAAAGCTTAAAGGGCTACATTATGCTCTTATTGCTTGATTTGTTTACAATACAGATAATCCTTATTTATAGGGATGTGAAAAGAATACAAAAGGATATGATTGATAAAATCAAATCAGTATTGAATATTTCTGATTTGATTTTATCAATTACAATCAATACAAAAATATTCTCATAATATCAAATCTTACACCATATACTATAACATTCTTCTCAAACTCAAGGTGGAAGATGTTGAAACCTTGAGTTTGATTTTCTTCGACGGTAGTGGTTGGAGGCGGTCAGGGACTGTGATATGAAATGCGCCTTCAATAAAATTAGGCCAATTTTGGGCAAAAATGAAAAGCCAATTATAAGCTGAAACGAGTCTGAGTTTTAAACAATACCACAAGGCCAAAAGAGAAATAGGCCAACTATAGGCAAAAAATGAAGCCAATTGTAGACTTAAGAAAGAGACAAGTTGGCATATATCAAAAACTACACCTTGCATTTATTCTCCAAAATGGAGTCAAATTAAGCAACAAGCTAGCAAAATGGAACTCCATATGCAAAATAGTTTGTGCGGTGAATGAAAATAAATAATTTATTAATGAACCTTTTATCACTACCCCACAGATAATGTAACAATTGAAAAGTCTTCTTTTGTAAATCTAAAGCTAGACCTCACCGATTCTGCCTTTTGATATGCTTTCCATAGCACCCAAACAAACAAGTCACAAGATAATTGCTTCCTTCATGTTTTTTTCAAGCAATCATGTTTGAAAACTAATGAGCTGCATGTATCTACTCTGTAGGATTTAGCTGTCTCCAAGTTTTTATGGAGAATGTTGAGTTTAGTTTTTGACGGTTTATTATAATAATAATAATAATTTTATTATTATAAAAAGATGCATTATAAACACAAAGGAAATGCTCTTCAGCCAACTTTTACAACTCAATATAAATACAGAGTGTCTAGAATCCATAGGAACCCACAATGCCATAGAAGAGAACTCAAATTTTATCAATAAAGTGTCTGTCTGAATGCAAGCATTTGAAGAGGTTCTAAATTATAACATATAGACTAGTATGGATTTCTACACAAAAAACCCTTAAACTTCATAATCTATGTTGGCATCATATCATTCTGAAGGTCTGATCCGAGTAGGATGCCTTATTTAATTAGCTGCCCCTCTACACTCTTTTCTGCCCACAAAAATAAAAAATAAAAATAAAAATAAAAAGGAAAAAAGATGATCATTTACTATTGAAAATACAATAATCAAAATAAATTATCTGAGATCAAAGAATCTTGCATGTATCAAATATTTGCTTAATCTCCTTTTAAGAATCAAGAATCTCCTTAATCCTTCATCAGTAATGCTACATATTACACTTTTATCATATTCTCATTTTGGTACGTTGATGGGAACTACCACATCAGGCCTTAGATTTTATTTTTTTAAACAAGGGTCAGCTAAGGGTTGATGGGCACTGTAACATTAGTCCAGTAAGATGGGGTGATCGAGATGAAGTGTAGTATGTAGCATTACTTATCGTCCATTCCAAGTTTGTTAGAACCCATATTTTTATCCCACAAGTATCTTATAATACTGATGTGGTAGTCACAACCAATCATATTGGATTTTTTTTGTTTATGTTTTTAACAATGATTGATCCAAGAGTTGGTTGATACTGCTACACGAGTATTGTGGGACAATCATAAAATAAAAATGTACTTGTATAATTACTTATATCAAAGGAAAATGCTATAGGCTCATAACAAAATCTACATCTTACATTTATTTTCCTAAATGAAGTCGAACCAACATGCTAGCAAAATAGAACTCCATATGCAAAATAGTTTTTTGTGGTAAATAAAAATAAATAATTCATCACAAGTCCCTAAAAAAAAGGCAGAAAATAATATTCACGTATAACTAAAAAAACATCAAGAAAATAATATATATTAAAGAGCGATAAAAGTTAGGAATTCATTACAAAATCTAAAGTTGGAGCTTGTGGATGCTGCGTATTTGGTGGCTTGTTTACGACATGCGTTTTATAGCAAAAATAAAAACAAGGCACGAGATCGCTTCCTCGATGTCTTCTCAGGCAATCATGTGTGCAACTTTTAATGTCATTGTACATAATTGGGTCCTCATGTTCTTTGACTTGAAGCAGGCAATCTTTAACGCCGTTTATAAAACACACTTCATACTTCGACTCCCCTATTTCCTTCCTTTTTCTCATACAATTCTCAGTTTTACCTCTAAGGCACTTCTCCATTGGTCCCCTATAATTATCGAGTGCAGAAAAATCAGGAAGCAGGGCGGGAAGTGAAGACGGACCGAGAGAAGTAGGAGCAATTTCATTAGCTTGTACTTTAAGAAGAATAAGTATAAGCAATTCCATTGTCACCAATATAAGTTTTTTAATATATTTCCGACCCATTGATTCTCTCTCTACTTTGAAGCTCTCTTATTCTGAATTTCAGAATGATAATCTGTGCTTAAACCCTTTAAAATCCTCTTTATATATATGCAAATGAATGATTAGATACACTTGCAATCACGCCAATATGAATTGATTTATTATTTAAATAAGTGTTATTAAATAGTTTGGCTTTTCGACTACAATATATATATTCAATTAAATAAGTGTCACAAGGTTGCCAAAAAGCTTTTATGTTGGCCTTTGATTCTTTGAACTCGTAAATCATGCATTTAGTTTCCAATCAAGAAGTTTGAGCGGAGGATAATCCAATAGTCACAGTATACTCTATTAAAGCACCCATTTAAAAGCAATATCCCTTGTAAGGATTACGAGCTTCCAAAAACGCTATTATGTTAACTTACACTTCATTTTTTTCAAAAGATAAACTCATTTTTCAGATAAACATGTGAAGAGTTTTTATCCAAAAGTCAGAATATAATGAAATTGCCCATTTGAAAAGTTGAAGGGATCATTTATTTTTAACTGTTAGCCATAATTCCATTTTCAATTGCAAGTATATATGTAGAGCCATGTGTTGGAATATATATAGAGTCATGGATATAAATATGAAGCCAATAGATAAATCAATTGAATCACATTAAGGTGTGCGACTTTGGATGGAAACAATTAAACAAATGCATTGATTCAATGTTTAAGCGACCCCAAGTGCCTTGATTCAATGTTCAAGTAAAATGAAGAGTTGTTATTTTATGGTTTAGATTTAATATTATTGTATCTACAGTGTAAATAATGTCACGTGACAAATATGTTGACATGCTTTTTTAAAAATTTAAATGAATTTTATCATAAAATGACTCATCTCTATTTCATTAAGAACATTTCCATAAGTAAATGCATTGATTCGAATTGAAACAAGGCAGGCACTTCAGGAAGAAACAATAGTATCTTGTAAAAGTAGTGAATCTAATCTTCTTAGAAAACCTTTTCTAATATAAGAAATTATTTAATCTTCATGGAATTTATCATATGCTAGGCCACAATTAAGAACTCATTTGTACGATAAACCAATGTTTCAAAAATGGGACTGCATTTTATTCAGTTAAGACCATTTACATTCCGTTCATCAAATTTTAGCTAAAGAATTACATTTTTAAATTTTAAATATTAACTTTTCTAATCACCTATATTTCACTTTCTATTTTAGGCTTATAGCTATCCACTTTCACTATTTTCAAAGATGCAAGAGAATCATATTATTTTTTTATCAGTTTGGTTATACATTTGTTGAGCTACATTGCTTAATAAATTTGCTGGATTATAGCAGCTAGCCTAAACTGCATTTTTTTTTTTTTTAAAGCTAAAATGGCTAGTAGGATGGGGTTACTTTTTTGCCCATTTTTGCTACCGGGCTAGCTAACATAACATTTGGATAGCTCAACCTAGCCAAATACGTCAAGATCCTTTCTATTTCAAGTGAAATGAGGAAGCGCCATTTAATGATCAAAATTTTATTTTATTGTATTTAACTATATACATGATATCACATCATTTGAAAATTATACACCGTTATAAAACAAAATCTTGATTATAAAATATCTCCCCTCCATTTGAATAATTAGATCAAAGGTCTATAATTCCAAACCTAATATACGTAAAAGATATTGAAGATATTAATTATAAGTACGTTAAATCACCACTTATTCTGAAAGCTTGAGCTAATACAAATAAATAAATTTAATTATTTAATCAATATTTTAACAAAGTAAACTTATATTCTCTAATGTCTATATGAATCTAAATTAATGGACCTATTACGTGGGATTCGTAGGATTTAATTTTTGAGTAATGCTATGGACCATCTTTTTATCCTTTTGACCCGATTTACTTTATGTATCCTATACGCCTATACGGTATGCCTATATGCGATGATGGGTATTGAGTACTTGGGATTTGCAGTATTCCAAAACTACAGAACAAGCTGTTTTCACTCCAGGGAAACAAAACATCCGGAGGCCAGAGCAATATCCCAGACAGTCTAGTTTGGAGGATATCTGGAGAAAAGGTATACTAATAAGTACTCTAATCTTTTGTAGCTTCCCTTGGTGTAATGCACCATGAAATCTTTGCTAGGCCACTACTCTAATCTGTCTTGACATGGTAGTCGTCCCGTCCGTTTATTTGTGCTTGTATGTACCCAAATTTTGTATCGAACGGTAGGAGCGGGATCTTGTTCACATTGACATCTTCAAACCAGCAATTAATTGCCACCTGCTTTTATCTTCTGAGTTCAAATTAGAACTACATTTGATTTAATTGACAAATGAGTTTATCGCCTCCAGTGAAAAAATAAAGTGTAAATTGCCTTTCCCAATCATCCCATCTCTACCGTTTATTTTTTTATAAGAGATCTATAATGAACAAGCTTATAGTTATAGCTATTTGATGAGTGCGTACTCGTCTTAAAAGCATTCAACAAAGGAGAGGATACATGGCGCGGGTCGGGTCTGGTAAACCGGGCCTTTTAATAACCCTTACCGAATTTATACCCGGTGATTTCCACTGGACCCAACACGTGAAGCCCTCAACTCTTTCTTGTTTTTGTTTTTGTTTTTTTTTTTTTTGTGAGAGCTCTTATACCAAGCCATCCAACTACTTTCGTTTCTTACAAAATTACCCTTCAAAAATACAATTTGTCTCATTACCACATTTGTCTTTTGTCTTTGTGGTTTATTACTACAAAATAAATCTCCAAACCTTATTCATTCCAAAATAAATCCTTTAATACTAATTAAAATTGAAACCAATTAACTCCTCAATAGCAAATCCAAATCATACAAACTAAAATCACCAATTAAAATCTATCATGATTATATCAATTTATTAATTCCTAAGACATCTTCAAAATAATTATCTCCTCCAAAATTAATATCTTAAGAAATAATTTCGAGGTATTACAAATATATCAAGTTATTTACTAGCGAAAAAAGAAAAGAAAAATAAATAATAAAGAAAAAAGAAGAATATACATGGAGATCATATTTGTGCTTAAGCTTAACACCATCCGTGACAATTTCCTTATTATTATTATTATTGTAATTTTTTTTTTAAGTATTTCCTCTTTCAACAGCCTGACCTGAAGTGCCAATCTCAATGTTTCTTTTTGAAAAAAACAAAAAATGGAATGTTGATCCAAATTTGAGCCATATATGTCCCAGGCTTAGTATTTGTATTATTATTATTATTATTATTATTATTATTATTATTATATTTGAATGTTGGATCCTACTTGCAATAAAGCATAGTCTTCACAGTTAATTAGACAAAATTGTAAAAGAAAATGTAATATAAGAATAAGATCTCAACACAGAATATCAGTGAAATTTATGTTATGTTGATTTTGATACATGGAATTAAGAAAGGAAAACTTTATGAACACAATAAAACGTAGAATAACATAAAGGAAAGTTTTCTTCTTTTCTCTCCTCAATATGCTTCCCATTCGATATGTATGTGATTGCTATTGATGGTTGGAATTTTGGTTTACTGTCTGTTGGGTGACCCAACTGGGTACCTTGGTGTACAAGTTTCTACATCAAACCAATATAAAAAATAAAAAAATAGTCATCACTTGGCTGTAGACCACACCTCATAAAGTCGTGCCACTAGTTCGAATCCCTCATCTTCCCTTTACAAACCTTCTTGATGTTCTCTACATCTTCAACCAGAGAAAATTGCTCGAGACCAATCCTTGTAAAAATCTCACTTCACTAGTTTTGTGATTCCAAAATTAATTCACAATATGCTTGAGGTGTTTTATGAAATTTGCTTCCAGAAGAGAAGAGGGAAATCAAACAAAAAAACAAAGGTGTTTGCCAAAATCATCACTCAATTGACGACTCCTCCACACCAAATTCAAACAAAACCCATATAACCAAGAATCGGTTGGTTCTGTACACCGATATCCAATCCTTTCAAGTAGAAAACCAACCATAGCAAGTAATCGTCAAATTAACAGAGTAAAAACCCAAAAAATGAATACCATCAACAATGGGCGTAGTTCGGAATACCTCGTTGTTGAAATCGAATTCAACAAATTTCTCATGCCTATAATTTTCCTCACAACAAATTTGGTGTCTACTAAAGCAAACAATTCCCGACAGGTACAACGGCTGGAGCTTGAAGGAGGAGCTGTAATGAATCTCTGAAGAGGTGGTGTCTTATTTAGCGTTTGTGCGTGGGGAGATCGAAACACGTGGCTTAGGGCTTTTGGTTCATCAAACCTAAACCTAATAGATGATGATGATGGGCCAATTTATAATGAGGGTCAATTTAATGGAACAGGACCCTCTGCAGTCCATTATGAACTGAAGAATATTCAGTTCATGGCTAGAATTTCATTTTAGAAATTCTATGGCCACAAATGAGACACATATCCCACTAATAAAAATAATAATAAAATATTATTTTAAATTAAAAAAATTAAGAAAAAAAAAAA
>NC_081541.1:43806350-43812821 GCF_901000735.1 Corylus avellana
CTTTCTTTTTTTTTTCTTAATTTTTTTATTATTATTTTTTAAAAAAATTTAAAATAATATTTTATTATTATTTTTATTAGTGGGATATGTGTCCCATTTATGGCCATAAGATTTCTGAGATGAAATCCTAGCTATGAACTGGATATTCTCCGGTCCATAATGGACTGGAGAGGATCTTGTTCCCAATTTAATGGCGTGAAGAATTTTTTAAGTAAAAAAAAAAAAAAAACTGCTTTTATTATTATTATTATTTATTTCTCTCTTAGGACACCATTTATTATAATGAGATTTGGGTGATGGAGGGGGAAGTAAGGCTAAGCGTAGGTTGGTAATGTCGGTTTCGGTAAAAAAAATTTATTTTTGCCTTTCGAACCGACAATGTCATTAAAATCGGTAATTTCACTGACTTATTCTACTAAATTTTATTTTATTTCGCCTTTCGAACTGAATGGTGGTCGGTAAAGTCGGTTCGATCAGTAAAGACGGTATGTGAAAAAAATGTAAAATTTGTCGGTAGAGTTGGTTTGTATTGGTCTGTAAAGTCGGTTCAGTTAGAAAATTCTCTTTTGCCTACCACACCGAAAAATTCAAAATATAAAAAATTATGCCACCTCCTGTCTGCCATCTAGTTGATCGAAAGTCGGTCGGTTGGCCGTTAGTCAGTGAATTTGCTCAAACCTAGAGGGAAGTAACAATTTTTCTTTAGAGTGAACCTCTTTGGATATGGATAACATCGGCAATATGTCTTTCTTCTAAATATTTATAGACAAAGTTTTCTACTTTCTCCAAGAGTTTATTCAACTAACTCGTGTAAAAATGCACGTGAAAATAAAATGTATTTTGAACACATAATAATTTAATAGACTGAAATAGAGAAAATTCCTCAAACTCATTTGAAATAAAACTCTATTCAATATTCTTTTGTTTACTAAACTTATTTAAGATAAGCTTTTTTTTTTTTTTTTAATTGAATGAGAAAATGGTTATAAGGGAGGATCCTTCCCTTTCTTGATCCTAATAATTAAATTCTCTAATGCTATACAAAATTGAAACTTATAAATTAACTCATCAATAGCCAATCCAAATCGTACAAACTAAATTTTGTGAGTGTCACATGTAGACCAGTTCTCTTGCATGTCCAAATAACCAAGCTGATAGCAATATCTCCTGTCGACATTCCTCATGCACCTGTTGAACAAAGGATGCCAAGTCAAAGGTCATCATTAGAAATATTATAAGGATTTTATTATCCTTTCTGAAATTAAACTATTTGTTTACGAAATAGCAATGCCAAACACTAACTAAATAAAACGCCTTGCCAAGTGACCAATGTGGTGGCCATAGTTGCCAACTTACATTACCAAATACCAACCATGTGTGCAGTTTATAGTAAAGATATATATGCTCTCAAAAAGTATAAATACCCGCAAGACCTCCATGAAACCCGTTTTCTTTAGATCCCAACTTTGTTAGGTGTAGCCCCATCCCAAGGTGTAAAAAGCTTGCAATTTATCCTCATCCGTGCAGGAAAACTTCCGAAAGTGAGGTGCACAGATCGAAAGGGCTCTGAGCGAAGTCGCCGTTATTAAAAAATAAAATTAAAAAAAAAAAAAAAAACCTAATCTAGTCATACTTACTTACAAGAGGGAGAAAGTTAAAAAGGTTTCTTTTAGTCTTAATACTTATGAGAAAAACATAGACAAAACAAACAAAAAGACAATGAATGCAGCCATACCTCAAGATTGTAATGCAAGTGGTGCGTGTGCTTCGATAACTCCAAGCTCAAATTAATCAAGCTTGAATACACGTAGGGAAAAACCTGTAACACTAGGTTATCCCCATCTACATCCAAATTCAAAATCTCATCGTCATCCTCGATTTTATCTCCACCAACTCTATTCCTATGAAATTGAAGAACATCCTTCTCTGAATGGCTTAACAGATCATACAACACCAGCTTCCCCTCTGCATTCTGCATAAATAATGCATTTCCCCAAAGCCCCAACGGCTTTTCCGGAAAATCTAATGAGAGTGGAATATCAATAAGTTTAGTCCACGAATCCTTCACACCAAATTCAAACAAAACCCATATACCCAAAGATCGGGAGGTTCTTTCCCAGAGTCTATACCCAAGAGCACCAGTGATTAGCCTTTCCTTTGGAAAACCTATTATAGCAACAAACCCATTGAAGACTGTGAAATTGACAGAGTAGAAATCATTATAATGAAAACCGTCGGGAAGTGGAGTGGTACGGAACACCTCTTCGTTGAAGTCGAAAGCAACAATTTTCTCATTATCATACTCTGTATTCGGACGAAATTTATTAGCACTTTCACAAAGCACCACCCACCAGAAAAAAAAACCATCGGAAGCAGTGGTAGGAAAATAATTATAATATATTTTCTCATCAAAGGGCACAAAGATGTCAAGCCGCCGCCAAGTCCGAGTGCTTAGGCGGAATACTTCCGCCCGGCGTTTCGATCTACCTTTGCGATCAACAAAATCATAAATGCTCAACACCTTGAAGTCGTTGGATCTCCGGTCGAAACCGAACCCAACGGCATCGGGAGAAACAGAAACTGGACACCGAGTAGGATCGAAAGAAGAAGAATTCATCATATAAAAATTCATCTGAGCGTGGGGAGGGAGACTATTGAGTCCCTCCGACGTGGCGGGGTTCCAAAGGTAGATGTACCGCAAGCTTCGGTCGCGGAGACAGAGCAAACCGTTACAGGAAGCCACAAGCTTAAGATGTTGAAGACATCCACCCAAATCTTCTAGAGTAATTTTAGCCTGGCACTTCAGGGTGTCGTGAGAGAGGAAATAGAACATGTGCTTCAAGTCGTCTGGTCCGTGTTTAGCTTTGACGAGAAGAAGAGGAGGAGAATTGGGCTCTCGGAGAATCGATCGGATTTGGTTGAAGGGGTTGTTTGGGCCAAACAAATCAGGATTTCCGATCAAATTTCGCCAGATTTTGCAAACGCACCTGAATCGGAATAGCGATTTCGGAGGCAGCCGGTTGAGTATTTCCGTCACCAGTTCCTCGTGAAAATAGGAGGTTGACATTGGAGATGAAGGAGCTGGTAGCGAGAAACGACGAATATCTTATTTAGGGTTTGTAACTTTGTGGTGGGTAGGAGATTGAAAGGGACGAGAAACACGTGGTTTATAAAAGGAAGGCATGGGCCGTTGTTGGGCTTCGACTCTCACCAAGCAATAAGCATGCAGTGCACCATCTCTTTCATGTTAGGTAGAGACTCTGATCCGAGTAGGATGCCTTATTTGGTTGTACGCTTTTTTCTGTCAAAAAAAAAAAAAAAAATGCTACAATCCAATCATATTCTCATATTTAGTTTATCACAAGCTGATGTGACAAGTATTTTGTAATATTTTATTATTAAAATTAAAAAAATAAAAATAAAATAATAATAATAATAAATTTTAATTTTCTTTTGCCATTGGGGGTGGCCGGACCACTCCCAAGAGCCGAAGCCACCCCTAACCAGAACTGGGGTGGCCGGCCACCCGTTATAGGTGGCTGGCCACCCCTTGCAATTTCTTTTTTAAGTTTTTTTTTTTTGGTTTTTTATTGTTTTAATTTTGATTTAAAAATGAAAAAATTTAATAATAAAATATTGAAAGATGCTTACCACATCAATGAACTAAATATGGAAATATTATTACATTGTAGCATTTTCCAAAAAAATTTAAAAAAAAGGATAGTCAACAAGTTGGCATATATCTAAAACTGCATCGTGCATTTATTCTCCTAAATGGAGTCAAATTAAGCAACTCCATATGCAAAATAGTTTTTGCGGAGAATGAAAATAAATAATTTATTAATGAACCTTTTATCACTACCCCACAGATAATGTAATAATTGAAAAGTCTTCTTTTGTAAATCTAAAGCTAGACGGCCAAGACCTCATGGATTCTGTCTTTTGATATGCTTTCCATAGCACCCAAACAAACAAGTCACATGATAATTGCTTTCTTCATGTTTATTTCACGCAATCATGTGTGAAAACTAATGTGTTGCATGTATCTACTTTGTAGGATTTAGCTGTCTCCAAGTTTTTGTTAATAATAATAATTTTATTATTATAAAAAGATGCATTATAAACACAAAGGAAATGCTTAATTTTCAGCCAACTTTTAGAACTCAATATAAATACACATTGTCTAGAATCCGTAGGAACCCACAATGCCCTAGAAGAGAACTCAAATTTTATCAATAAAGTGTCTGTCTGAATGCAAGCTTGAAGAGGTTTTAAATTTTAACATATAGACTAGTAGGGATCTCCACACAAAAACCCTTAAACTTCATAATCTATGTTGGCATCATATCATTCTGAAGGTCTGATCCGAGTAGGATGCCTTATTTAATTAGCTGCCCCTCTCCACTCTTTTCTGCCCACAAAAATAAAAAATAAAAATAAAAGAGGAAAAAAGATAATCATTTACTATTGAAAATACAATAATCAAAATAAATTATCTGACATCAAAGAATCTTGCATGTATCAAATATCTGCTTAATAGCCTTTCAAAAATAAAGAATCGACTTAATGGTTCATCAGTAATGCTACATATTACACTTTTATCATAGTCTCATTTTGCTAGGTTGATGGGTATTGCCACATCCGGCCTTAGATTTTATTTTTTTAAAACAAGGGTCAGCTAAGGGTTGATGGGCACTGTCACATTAGTCCAGTAAGATTGGGTGAGATAAAAGTATAGTATGTAACATTATTTATTGTCCATTCCGAGCTTGTTATAACCCATATTTTATTATTTTTATCCCCATGCGACCCCAAGTGCCATGATTCAATGTTCAAGTAAAATGAAAAGTAGTTATTTTATGGTTAAGATTTAATATTATTGTATCTACGTACAGTGTAAATATATAATGCCACGTGATAAATATGTTGACACACTTTTTTAAAAATTTAAATGATCTTTTATCATAAAATGACTCATCTCTATTTCATTAACAATATTTCCCTAAGTAAATGCATTGATTCGAATTGAAACAAGACAGGCACTTTAGGGAACAAACAATAGTACGTATCTTGTAAAAGTAGTGAATCTAATCTTCTTGGAACACCTTTTCTAATATAAGAAATTATTTAATCTTCATGGAATTTATCATATGCTAGGCCACAATTAAGAACTCATTTGTATGATAAACCAATGTTCCAAAAGTGGGACTGCATTTTATTAAGTTAAGACCATTTACATTCCGTTCATCAAATTTTAGCTAAAGAATTACATTTTTTAATTTTAAATATCAACTTTTTTAATCACCTATATTGCACTTTCTATTTTAGGCTTATAGCTATCCACTTTTACTATTTTCAAAGATGCAAGAGAAACATATTATTTTTTTTATCAGTTTAGTTATACATTTGTTGAGCAACATTGCTTAATAAATTTGCTGCATTATAGCAGCTAGCCTAATTTTTTTTTTTTTTTTTTTTTTTTTAAAGCTAAAATGGCTAGTAGGATGATGGGGTTACTTTTTTGCCCATTTTTGCTACCGGGCTAGCTAATATAACATTTGGATAGCCCAACCTAACCAAATACATCAAGGTCCTTTCCATTTCAAGTGAAATGAGGAAGCGCCATTTAATGATCAAAATTTTATTTTATTATATTTAACTATATACATGATATCACATTATTTGAAAATTATACAACGTTATAAAACAAAACCTTGATTATAAAATGTCTCCCCTCCATTTGAATAATTAGATCAAAGGTCTATAATTCCAAACCTAATATACGTAAAAGATATTGAAGATATTAATAAGTATGTTAAATCACCACTTATTCTGAAAGCATGAGCCAATAGAAATAAATAAATTTAATTATTTAATCAATATTTTAACAAAGTAAACTTATATTCTCTAATGTCTTTAGGGTTTAGGGTTTAGGGTTTATGATCCATATATTCTCTAATGTCTATATGAATCTAAATTAATGGACCTATAACGTGGGATTCGTAGGATTTAATTTTTGAGTAATGCTAGGGACCATCTTTTTATCCTCTTAAAGCTGATTTGACTTTTAAAATCATTATTAAATTTTAGATAATTCCTTAAAAAAAAAAAAAATTATATTCGCAGGGCACATTGAGTAATCTATGCCCCCAACATTGTTTTGCATCTAATGCAAGTATTCCCAGCCTGTAGGAGAGATTTCAGTACCAAGCGGTTCTTTCGGAATTCCGCTCCGTCTCAGGGCTGAATGGCAGCCTCAATCCAAGCAGAAGTGCAATGTATCTGGAAACTTGGTATCATGCATTGGGTTTTGGACAAAAAGCAACTTGAAAATATTTGATTTCAGCCCTGTAGTGAGAGACATTCATCTTCAGGAGTTAATCATTTCAGACAATTCTTCTGACCCGATCGATTTAATCATTTCAGACAATTCTTCTGACCCGATCGATTTACTTTATGTATCCTATACGC
>NC_081541.1:43812921-43822348 GCF_901000735.1 Corylus avellana
ATATTCTTTTGTTTACTAAACTTATTTAAGATAAGCTTTTTTTTTTTTTTTTAATTGAATGAGAAAATGGTTATAAGGGAGGATCCTTCCCTTTCTTGATCCTAATAATTAAATTCTCTAATGCTATACAAAATTGAAACTTATAAATTAACTCATCAATAGCCAATCCAAATCGTACAAACTAAATTTTGTGAGTGTCACATGTAGACCAGTTCTCTTGCATGTCCAAATAACCAAGCTGATAGCAATATCTCCTGTCGACATTCCTCATGCACCTGTTGAACAAAGGATGCCAAGTCAAAGGTCATCATTAGAAATATTATAAGGATTTTATTATCCTTTCTGAAATTAAACTATTTGTTTACGAAATAGCAATGCCAAACACTAACTAAATAAAACGCCTTGCCAAGTGACCAATGTGGTGGCCATAGTTGCCAACTTACATTACCAAATACCAACCATGTGTGCAGTTTATAGTAAAGATATATATGCTCTCAAAAAGTATAAATACCCGCAAGACCTCCATGAAACCCGTTTTCTTTAGATCCCAACTTTGTTAGGTGTAGCCCCATCCCAAGGTGTAAAAAGCTTGCAATTTATCCTCATCCGTGCAGGAAAACTTCCGAAAGTGTGGTGCACAGATCGAAAGGGCTGTGAGCGAAGTCGCCGTTATTAAAAAATAAATTTTTTTTTAAAAAAAAAAAAAACCTAATCTAGTCATACTTACTTACAAGAGGGAGAAAGTTAAAAAGGTTTCTTTTAGTCTTAATACTTATGAGAAAAACATAGACAAAACAAACAAAAAGACAATGAATGCAGCCATACCTCAAGATTGTAATGCAAGTGGTGCGTGTGCTTCGATAACTCCAAGCTCAAATTAATCAAGCTTGAATACACGTAGGGAAAAACCTGTAACACTAGGTTATCCCCATCTACATCCAAATTCAAAATCTCATCGTCATCCTCGATTTTATCTCCACCAACTCTATTCCTATGAAATTGAAGAACATCCTTCTCTGAATGGCTTAACAGATCATACAACACCAGCTTCCCCTCTGCATTCTGCATAAATAATGCATTTCCCCAAAGCCCCAACGGCTTTTCCGGAAAATCTAATGAGAGTGGAATATCAATAAGTTTAGTCCACGAATCCTTCACACCAAATTCAAACAAAACCCATATACCCAAAGATCGGGAGGTTCTTTCCCAGAGTCTATACCCAAGAGCACCAGTGATTAGCCTTTCCTTTGGAAAACCTATTATAGCAACAAACCCATTGAAGACTGTGAAATTGACAGAGTAGAAATCATTATAATGAAAACCGTCGGGAAGTGGAGTGGTACGGAACACCTCTTCGTTGAAGTCGAAAGCAACAATTTTCTCATTATCATACTCTGTATTCGGACGAAATTTATTAGCACTTTCACAAAGCACCACCCACCAGAAAAAAAAACCATCGGAAGCAGTGGTAGGAAAATAATTATAATATATTTTCTCATCAAAGGGCACAAAGATGTCAAGCCGCCGCCAAGTCCGAGTGCTTAGGCGGAATACTTCCGCCCGGCGTTTCGATCTACCTTTGCGATCAACAAAATCATAAATGCTCAACACCTTGAAGTCGTTGGATCTCCGGTCGAAACCGAACCCAACGGCATCGGGAGAAACAGAAACTGGACACCGAGTAGGATCGAAAGAAGAAGAATTCATCATATAAAAATTCATCTGAGCGTGGGGAGGGAGACTATTGAGTCCCTCCGACGTGGCGGGGTTCCAAAGGTAGATGTACCGCAAGCTTCGGTCGCGGAGACAGAGCAAACCGTTACAGGAAGCCACAAGCTTAAGATGTTGAAGACATCCACCCAAATCTTCTAGAGTAATTTTAGCCTGGCACTTCAGGGTGTCGTGAGAGAGGAAATAGAACATGTGCTTCAAGTCGTCTGGTCCGTGTTTAGCTTTGACGAGAAGAAGAGGAGGAGAATTGGGCTCTCGGAGAATCGATCGGATTTGGTTGAAGGGGTTGTTTGGGCCAAACAAATCAGGATTTCCGATCAAATTTCGCCAGATTTTGCAAACGCACCTGAATCGGAATAGCGATTTCGGAGGCAGCCGGTTGAGTATTTCCGTCACCAGTTCCTCGTGAAAATAGGAGGTTGACATTGGAGATGAAGGAGCTGGTAGCGAGAAACGACGAATATCTTATTTAGGGTTTGTAACTTTGTGGTGGGTAGGAGATTGAAAGGGACGAGAAACACGTGGGTTTATAAAAGGAAGGCATGGGCCGTTGTTGGGCTTCGACTCTCACCAAGCAATAAGCATGCAGTGCACCATCTCTTTCATGTTAGGTAGAGACTCTGATCCGAGTAGGATGCCTTATTTGGTTGTACGCTTTTTTCTGTCAAAAAAAAAAAAAAAAATGCTACAATCCAATCATATTCTCATATTTAGTTTATCACAAGCTGATGTGACAAGTATTTTGTAATATTTTATTATTAAAATTAAAAAAATAAAAATAAAATAATAATAATAATAAATTTTAATTTTCTTTTGCCATTGGGGGTGGCCGGACCACTCCCAAGAGCCGAAGCCACCCCTAACCAGAACTGGGGTGGCCGGCCACCCGTTATAGGTGGCTGGCCACCCCTTGCAATTTCTTTTTTAAGTTTTTTTTTTTTGGTTTTTTATTGTTTTAATTTTGATTTAAAAATGAAAAAATTTAATAATAAAATATTGAAAGATGCTTACCACATCAATGAACTAAATATGGAAATATTATTACATTGTAGCATTTTCCAAAAAAATTTAAAAAAAAGGATAGTCAACAAGTTGGCATATATCTAAAACTGCATCGTGCATTTATTCTCCTAAATGGAGTCAAATTAAGCAACTCCATATGCAAAATAGTTTTTGCGGAGAATGAAAATAAATAATTTATTAATGAACCTTTTATCACTACCCCACAGATAATGTAATAATTGAAAAGTCTTCTTTTGTAAATCTAAAGCTAGACGGCCTAGACCTCATGGATTCTGTCTTTTGATATGCTTTCCATAGCACCCAAACAAACAAGTCACATGATAATTGCTTTCTTCATGTTTATTTCACGCAATCATGTGTGAAAACTAATGTGTTGCATGTATCTACTTTGTAGGATTTAGCTGTCTCCAAGTTTTTGTTAATAATAATAATTTTATTATTATAAAAAGATGCATTATAAACACAAAGGAAATGCTTAATTTTCAGCCAACTTTTAGAACTCAATATAAATACACATTGTCTAGAATCCGTAGGAACCCACAATGCCCTAGAAGAGAACTCAAATTTTATCAATAAAGTGTCTGTCTGAATGCAAGCTTGAAGAGGTTTTAAATTTTAACATATAGACTAGTAGGGATCTCCACACAAAAACCCTTAAACTTCATAATCTATGTTGGCATCATATCATTCTGAAGGTCTGATCCGAGTAGGATGCCTTATTTAATTAGCTGCCCCTCTCCACTCTTTTCTGCCCACAAAAATAAAAAATAAAAATAAAAGAGGAAAAAAGATAATCATTTACTATTGAAAATACAATAATCAAAATAAATTATCTGACATCAAAGAATCTTGCATGTATCAAATATCTGCTTAATAGCCTTTCAAAAATAAAGAATCGACTTAATGGTTCATCAGTAATGCTACATATTACACTTTTATCATAGTCTCATTTTGCTAGGTTGATGGGTATTGCCACATCCGGCCTTAGATTTTATTTTTTTAAAACAAGGGTCAGCTAAGGGTTGATGGGCACTGTCACATTAGTCCAGTAAGATTGGGTGAGATAAAAGTATAGTATGTAACATTATTTATTGTCCATTCCGAGCTTGTTATAACCCATATTTTATTATTTTTATCCCCATGCGACCCCAAGTGCCATGATTCAATGTTCAAGTAAAATGAAAAGTAGTTATTTTATGGTTAAGATTTAATATTATTGTATCTACGTACAGTGTAAATATATAATGCCACGTGATAAATATGTTGACACACTTTTTTAAAAATTTAAATGATCTTTTATCATAAAATGACTCATCTCTATTTCATTAACAATATTTCCCTAAGTAAATGCATTGATTCGAATTGAAACAAGACAGGCACTTTAGGGAACAAACAATAGTACGTATCTTGTAAAAGTAGTGAATCTAATCTTCTTGGAACACCTTTTCTAATATAAGAAATTATTTAATCTTCATGGAATTTATCATATGCTAGGCCACAATTAAGAACTCATTTGTATGATAAACCAATGTTCCAAAAGTGGGACTGCATTTTATTAAGTTAAGACCATTTACATTCCGTTCATCAAATTTTAGCTAAAGAATTACATTTTTTAATTTTAAATATCAACTTTTTTAATCACCTATATTGCACTTTCTATTTTAGGCTTATAGCTATCCACTTTTACTATTTTCAAAGATGCAAGAGAAACATATTATTTTTTTTATCAGTTTAGTTATACATTTGTTGAGCAACATTGCTTAATAAATTTGCTGCATTATAGCAGCTAGCCTAATTTTTTTTTTTTTTTTTTTTTTTTTAAAGCTAAAATGGCTAGTAGGATGATGGGGTTACTTTTTTGCCCATTTTTGCTACCGGGCTAGCTAATATAACATTTGGATAGCCCAACCTAACCAAATACATCAAGGTCCTTTCCATTTCAAGTGAAATGAGGAAGCGCCATTTAATGATCAAAATTTTATTTTATTATATTTAACTATATACATGATATCACATTATTTGAAAATTATACAACGTTATAAAACAAAACCTTGATTATAAAATGTCTCCCCTCCATTTGAATAATTAGATCAAAGGTCTATAATTCCAAACCTAATATACGTAAAAGATATTGAAGATATTAATAAGTATGTTAAATCACCACTTATTCTGAAAGCATGAGCCAATAGAAATAAATAAATTTAATTATTTAATCAATATTTTAACAAAGTAAACTTATATTCTCTAATGTCTTTAGGGTTTAGGGTTTAGGGTTTATGATCCATATATTCTCTAATGTCTATATGAATCTAAATTAATGGACCTATAACGTGGGATTCGTAGGATTTAATTTTTGAGTAATGCTAGGGACCATCTTTTTATCCTCTTAAAGCTGATTTGACTTTTAAAATCATTATTAAATTTTAGATAATTCCTTAAAAAAAAAAAAAATTATATTCGCAGGGCACATTGAGTAATCTATGCCCCCAACATTGTTTTGCATCTAATGCAAGTATTCCCAGCCTGTAGGAGAGATTTCAGTACCAAGCGGTTCTTTCGGAATTCCGCTCCGTCTCAGGGCTGAATGGCAGCCTCAATCCAAGCAGAAGTGCAATGTATCTGGAAACTTGGTATCATGCATTGGGTTTTGGACAAAAAGCAACTTGAAAATATTTGATTTCAGCCCTGTAGTGAGAGACATTCATCTTCAGGAGTTAATCATTTCAGACAATTCTTCTGACCCGATCGATTTAATCATTTCAGACAATTCTTCTGACCCGATCGATTTACTTTATGTATCCTATACGGTATGCCTATATGCGATGATGGGTATTGAGTACTTGGGATCTGCAGTATTCCAAAACTACAGAACCAGCTGTTTTCACTCTAGGGAAACAAAACATCCGGAGGCCAGAGCAATATCCCAGACAGTCTAGTTTGGAGGATATCTGGAGAAAAGGTATACTAATATGTACTCTAATCTTTTGTAGCTTCCCTTGTTGTAATGCTCCATGAAATCTCTGCTAGGCCACTACTCTAATCTGTCTTGACATGGTAGTCGTCCCGTCCGTTTATCTGTGCTTGTATGTACCCAAATTTTGTATCGAACGGTAGGAGCGGGATCTTGTTCACATTGACATCTTCAAACCAGCAATTAATTGCCACCTGCTTTTATCTTCTGAGTTCAAATTAGAACTACATTTGATTTAATTGACAAATGAGTTTATCGCCTCCAGTGAAAAAATAAAGTGTAAATAGCCTTTCCCAATCATCCCATCTCTACCGTTTATTTTTTTTATAAGAGATCTATAATGAACAAGCTTATAGTTATAGCTATTTGATGAGTGCGTACTCGTCTTAAAAGCATTCAACAAAGGAGAGGATACATGGCGCGGGTCGGGTCTGGTAAACCGGGCCTTTTAATAACCCTTACCGAATTTATACCCGGTGATTTCCACTGGACCCAACACGTGAAGCCCTCAACTCTTTTTTGTTTTTTTTTTTGTTTTTTGGGGAGAGCTCTTATACCAAGCCATCCATCTACTTTCGTTTCTTACAAAATTACCCTTCAAAAATACAATTTGTCTCATTACCACATTTGTCTTTTGTCTTTGCGGTTTATTACTATAAAATAAATCTCCAAACCTTATTCATTCCAAAATAAATCCTTTAATACTAAATAAAATTGAAACCAATTAACTCCTCAATAGCAAATCCAAATCATACAAACTAAAATCACCAATTAAAATCTATCATGATAAATATCAATTTATTAATTCCTAAGACATCTTCAAAATAATTATCTCCTCCAAAATTAATATCTTAAGAAATAATTTCGAGGTATTACAAATATATCGATTTATTTACTAGCGAAAAAAGAAAAGAAAAATAAATAATAAAGAAAAAAGAAGAATATACATGGAGATCATATTTGTGCTTAAGCTTAATACCATCGGCGACAATTTCTTTATTATTATTATTATTGTAATTTTTTTTTTAAAGTATTTCCTCTTTCAACAGCCTGACCTGAAGTGCCAATCTCACTGTTTCTTTTTGAAAAAAACAAAAAATGGAATGTTGATCCAAATTTGAGCCATATATGTCCCAGGCTTATTATTATTATATTTGAATGTTGGATCCTACTTGCAATAAAGCATAGTCTTCACAGTTAATTAGACAAAATTGTAAAAGAAAATGTAATATAAGAATAAGATCTCAATACAGAATATCAGTGAAATTTATGTTATGTTGATTTTGATACATGGAATTAAGAAAGGAAAACTTTATGAACACAATAAAACGTAGAATAACATAAAGGAAAGTTTTCTTCTTTTCTCTCCTCAATATGCTTCCCATTCGATATGTATGTTATTGCTATTGATGGTTGGAATTTTGGTTTACTGTCGGTTGGGTGACCCAACTGGGTACCTTGGTGTACAAGTTTCTACATCAAACCAATATAAAAAATAAAAAAATAGTCATCACTTGGCTGTAGACCACGCCTCATAAAATCGTATCACTAGTTCGAATCTCACATCTTCCCTTTACAAACCTTCGTGATGTTCTCTACATCTTCAACTAGAGAAAATTGCTCGAGAGCAATCCTTGTAAAAATCTCACTTCACTAGTTTTGTGATTCCAGAATTAATTCACAATATGCTTGAGGTGTTTTATGAAATTTTCTTCCAAAAGAGAAGAGGGAAATCAAACAAAAAAAAAGGTGTTTGCCAAAATCATCACTCAGTTGAGGACTCCTCCACACCAAATTCAAACAAAACCCATATAACCAAGAATCGGTTGGTTCTGTACACGGATATCCAATCCTTTCGAGTAGAAAACCAACCATTGCAAGTAATCGTCAAATTAACAGAGTAAAAACCCAAAAAATGAATACCATCAACAATGGGCGTAGTTCGGAATACCTCGTTGCCGAAATCGAATTCAACAAATTTGTCATGCCTATAATTTTCCTCAGAACAAATTTGGTGTCTACTAAAGCAAACAATTCCCGACAGGTACGACGGCTGGAGCTTGAAGGAGGAGCTGTAATGAATCTCTGAAGAGGTGGTGTCTTATTTAGCGTTTGTGCGTGGGGAGATCGAAACACGTGGCTTAGGGCTTTTGGTTCATCAAACCTAAACCTAATAGATGATGATGATGGGCCAATTTATAATGAGGGTCAATTTAATGGAACAGGACCCTCTGCAGTCCATTATGAACTGAAGAATATTCAGTTCATGGCTAGAATTTCATTTTAGAAATTCTATGGCCACAAATGAGACACATATCCCACTAATAAAAATAATAATAAAATATTATTTTAAATTAAAAAAATTAAGAAAAAAAAAAAGGGGACCCCCATGGCCACCCCCTACCCAAAATCCACCCCCTGCTTTTTTTTTTTTTTTTCTTAATTTTTTTATTTTTATTTTTAATCTAAAATAATATTTTATTATTATTTTTATTAGTGGGATATGTGTCCCATTTATGGCCATAAGATTTCTGAGATGAAATCCTAGCTATGAACTGGATATTCTCCGGTCCATAATGGACTGGAGAGGATCTTGTTCCCAATTTAATGGCGTGAAGAATTTTTTAAGTAAAAAAAAAAAAAAAACTGCTTTTATTATTATTATTATTTATTTCTCTCTTAGGACACCATTTATTATAATGAGATTTGGGTGATGGAGGGGGAAGTAAGGCTAAGCGTAGGTTGGTAATGTCGGTTTCGGTAAAAAAAATTTATTTTTGCCTTTCGAACCGACAATGTCATTAAAATCGGTAATTTCACTGACTTATTCTACTAAATTTTATTTTATTTCGCCTTTCGAACTGAATGGTGGTCGGTAAAGTCGGTTCGATCGGTAAAGACGGTATGTGAAAAAAATGTAAAATTTGTCGATAGAGTTGGTTTGTCTTGGTCTGTAAAGTCGGTTCAGTTAGAAAATTCTCTTTTGCCTACCACACCGAAAAATTCAGAATATAAAAAATTATGCCACCTCCTGTCTGCCATCTAGTCGATCGAAAGTCGGTCGGTTGGCCGTTAGTCAGTGAATTTGCTCAAACCTAGAGGGAAGTAACAATTTTTCTTTAGAGTGAACCTCTTTGGATATGGATAGCATCAGCAATATGTCTTTCTTCTAAATATTTATAGACAAAGTTTTCTACTTTCTCCAAGAGTTTATTCAACTAACTCGTGTAAAAATGCACGTGAAAATAAAATGTATTTTGGACACATAATAATTTAATAGACTGAAATAGAGAAAATTCCTCAAACTCATTTGAAATAAAACTATGTTCAATATTCCTTTGTTTACTAAACTTATTTAAGATAAGCTTTTTTTTTTTTTTTTAATTGAATGAGAAAATGGTTATAAGGGAGGATCCTTCCCTTTCTTGATCCTAATAATTAAATTCTCTAATGCTATACAAAATTGAAACTTATAAATTAACTCATCAATAGCCAATCCAAATCGTACAAACTAAATTTTGTGAGTGTCACATGTAGACCAGTTCTCTTGCATGTCCAAATAACCAAGCTGATAGCAATATCTCCTGTCGACATTCCTCATGCACCTGTTGAACAAAGGATGCCAAGTCAAAGGTCATCATTAGAAATATTATAAGGATTTTATTATCCTTTCTGAAATTAAACTATTTGTTTACGAAATAG
>NC_081541.1:43822448-43905024 GCF_901000735.1 Corylus avellana
CCATTCGATATGTATGTTATTGCTATTGATGGTTGGAATTTTGGTTTACTGTCGGTTGGGTGACCCAACTGGGTACCTTGGTGTACAAGTTTCTACATCAAACCAATATAAAAAATAAAAAAATAGTCATCACTTGGCTGTAGACCACGCCTCATAAAATCGTATCACTAGTTCGAATCTCACATCTTCCCTTTACAAACCTTCGTGATGTTCTCTACATCTTCAACTAGAGAAAATTGCTCGAGAGCAATCCTTGTAAAAATCTCACTTCACTAGTTTTGTGATTCCAAAATTAATTCACAATATGCTTGAGGTGTTTTATGAAATTTTCTTCCAGAAGAGAAGAGGGAAATCAAACAAAAAAAAAAGGTGTTTGCCAAAATCATCACTCAGTTGAGGACTCCTCCACACCAAATTCAAACAAAACCCATATAACCAAGAATCGGTTGGTTCTGTACACGGATATCCAATCCTTTCGAGTAGAAAACCAACCATTGCAAGTAATCGTCAAATTAACAGAGTAAAAACCCAAAAAATGAATACCATCAACAATGGGCGTAGTTCGGAATACCTCGTTGCCGAAATCGAATTCAACAAATTTGTCATGCCTATAATTTTCCTCAGAACAAATTTGGTGTCTACTAAAGCAAACAATTCCCGACAGGTACGACGGCTGGAGCTTGAAGGAGGAGCTGTAATGAATCTCTGAAGAGGTGGTGTCTTATTTAGCGTTTGTGCGTGGGGAGATCGAAACACGTGGCTTAGCGCTTTTGGTTCATCAAACCTAAACCTAATAGATGATGATGATGGGCCAATTTATAATGAGGGTCAATTTAATGGAACAGGATCCTCTTCAGTCCATTATGGACTGAAGAATATTCAGTTCATAGCTAGGATTTCACTTCAAAAATTCTATGACCACAAATGAGACACATATCCCACTAATAAAAATAATAATAAAACATTATTTTAAATTAAAAAAAAATTAAAAAAAAAAAGAAAAGAAAAGAAGGGGGTGGCCATTTTGGGTAGGGGGTGGCTCAATGGCCGGCCAGGGGGTGGTTCGGCAGCCCCCTGGCCGGCCATTCCTACCCAAAATGGGGGTGGCCGGCCACCCCCTTCTTTCTTTTCTTTTTTTTTTCTTAATTTTTTTATTAATTTTTTTAAAAAAATTAAAATAATATTTTATTAGTAGGATATGTGTCCCATTTATGACCATAAGATTTCTGAAATGAAATCCTAGCTATGAACTGAATATTCTCCAGTCCATAATGGACTGGAGAGGATCTTGTTCCCAATTTAATGACGTGATGAATTTTTTAAGTAAAAAAAAAAAAGCTGCTTTTATTATTATTATTATTTATTTCTCTCTTCGAACACCATTTATTATAACGAGATTTGGGTGATGGAGGGGGAAGTAGGGCTAAGCGTAGGTTGGTAATGTCGGTTTCGGTAAAAAAAATTTATTTTTGCCTTTCGAACCGACAATGTCATTAAAATCGGTAATTTCACTGACTTATTCTACCAAATTTTATTTTATTTCGCCTTTCGAACCGAATGTCGGTCGGTAAAGTCAGTTCGATCGATAAAGACGGTATGTGAAAAAAATGTAAAATTTGTCGGTAAAGTTGGTTTGTATTGGTATGTAAAGTCGGTTCAGTTAGAAAATTCTCTTTTGCCTACCACACCGAAAAATTCAGAATAGAAAAAATCATGCCACCTCCTGTCTGCCATCTAGCCGATCGAAAGTCAGTCGGTTGGCCGTTAGTCAGTGAATTTGCTCAAACCTAGAGGGAAGTAACAATTTTTCTTTAGAGTGAACCTCTTTGGATATGGATAGCATTGGCAATATGTCTTTCTTCTAAATATTTATAGACAAAGTTTTCAAATTTCTCCGAGAGTTTATTCAACTAACTCGTGTAAAAATGCATGTGAAAATAAAATGTATTTTGGACACAAATAATTTAATAGACTGAAATAGAGAAAATTCCTCAAACTCATTTGAAATAAAACTTTGTTCAATATTTTTTTGTTTACTAAACTTATTTAAGATAAGCTGGTTTTTTTTCTTTTTTTTTTTTTAATTGAATGAGAAAATGGTTAAAAGGGAGGATCTTCCCATTCTTGATCCTTATAATTAAATTCTCTAATGCTATACAAAATTGAAACTTATAATTAACTCATCAATAGCAAATCCAAATCAAACAAACTAAATTTTGTGAGTGTCACATGTAGGCCAGTTCTCTTGCATGTCCAAATAACCAAGCTGATAGCAATATGTCAACATTCCTCATGCACCTGTTGAACAAAGGATGCCAAGTCAGTGAATGAAGGTCATCATTAGAAATATTATCAGGATTTTCAAAAAGTATATTATCCTTTTTTAAATTAAACTATTTGTTTACGAAATAGCAATGCCACACGCTATCTAAATAAAGGCCAACAATTAGATTTCATGAATAGACTTCCGAAAAATATGAGTAAATCTATATTGAAATTATAGAAAACAAACAAAAAGACAATGGAATGCAGTCATACCTCAAGATTAAGATTGTAATGCAAGTGGAGATTAAGATTGTAATGCAAGTGGTGCATGTGCTTCGATGAAGCCAAGTTCAAATTAATCAAGCTCGAACACACGTAGGGAAAAACCTGTAACACTAGGTTATCCCCATCCCTAGTATCCAAATTCAAAATCTCATCGCCATCATCGATTTTATCTCCACCAACTCTATTCCTATGAACTTGAAGAACATCTTTCTCTGAATGGCTTAACAGATCGTACAACACCAGCTTCCCCTCTGCATTCTGCATAAATAATGCACGATTTCTCCAAAGCCCCATCGGTCTTTCCGGAAAATCTAGTGAGAGTGGAATATCAATAAGTTTAGTCCACGAATCCTTCACACCAAATTCAAACAAAACCCATATACCCAAAGATCGGGAGGTTCTTTCCCAGAGTCTATACCCAAGAGCACCAGTGATTAGCCTTTCCTTTGGAAAACCTATTATAGCAACAAACCCATTGAAGACTGTGAAATTGACAGAGTAGAAATCATTATAATGAAAACCGTCGGGAAGTGGAGTGGTACGGAACACCTCTTCGTTGAAGTCGAAAGCAACAATTTTCTCATTATCATACTCTGTATTCGGACGAAATTTATTAGCACTTTCACAAAGCACCACCCACCAGAAAAAAAAACCATCGGAAGCAGTGGTAGGAAAATAATTATAATATATTTTCTCATCAAAGGGCACAAAGATGTCAAGCCGCCGCCAAGTCCGAGTGCTTAGGCGGAATACTTCCGCCCGGCGTTTCGATCTACCTTTGCGATCAACAAAATCATAAATGCTCAACACCTTGAAGTCGTTGGATCTCCGGTCGAAACCGAACCCAACGGCATCGGGATAAACGGAAACTGGAGAAGAATTCATCCGATAAAAATTCATCTGAGCGTGGGGCGGGAGAGTATTGAGTCCCTCCGACGTGGCGGGGTTCCAAAGGTAGATGTAGCGCGTGCTTCGGTCGCGGAGACAGAGCAAACCGTTACAGGAAGCCACAAGCGTAAGATGTTGAAGAAATCCACCCAAATCTTCTAGAGTAATTTTAGCCTGGCACTTCAGGGTGTCGTGAGATAGGAAATAGAACATGTGCTTCAAGTCGTCTGGTCCGTGTTTAGCTTTGACGAGAAGAAGAGGAGGAGAATTGGGCTCTCCGAGAATCGATCGGATTTGGTTGAAGGGGTTGTTTGGGCCAAACAAATCAGGATTTCCGATCAAATTTCGCCAGATTTTGCAAACGCACCTGAATCGGAATAGCGATTTCGGAGGCAGCCGGTTGAGTATTTCCGTCACCAGTTCCTCGTGAAAATAGGAGGTTGACATTGGAGATGAAGGAGCTGGTAGCGAGAAACGACGAATATCTTATTTAGGGTTTGTGGTGGGTGGGAGATTCAAAGGGACGAGAAACACGTCGGTTTATAAAAGGAAGGCATGGGCCGTTGTTGGGCTTCGACTCTACCAAGCAATAAGCATGCAGTGCAGCATCTCTTTCATGTTCGGTAGAGACTCTGATCCGAGTAGGATGCCTTATTTGGTTGTACGCTTTTTTCTGTCCAAAAAAAAACAAGGATAGTCAACAAGTTGGCATATATCTAAAACTAAATCTTGCATTTATTCTCCTAAATGGAGTCAAATTAAGCAGCTCCATATGCAAAATAGTTTTTGCCGCTAATGAAAATAAATAATTTATTAATGAACCTTTTATCACTACCCCACAGATAATCTAATAATTGAAAAGTCTTCTTTTGTAAATCTAAAGCTAGACCTCGTGGATTCTGCCTTTTGATATGCTTTCCATAGCACCCAAACAAACAAGTCACAAGATAATTGCTTCCCTCATGTTTTTTTCACGCAATCATGTGTGAAAACTAATGTGCTACTCTGTAGGATTTAGCTGTCTCCAAGTTTTTATTAATAATAATAATTTTATTATTATAAAAAGATGTGTTATAAACACGAAGGAAATGCTTAATTTTCAGCCAACTTTTACAACTCAATATAAATACACATTGTCTAGAATCCATAGGAACCCACAATGCCATAGAAGAGAACTCAAATTTTATCAATAAAGTGTCTGTCTGAATGCAAGCATTTGAAGAGGTTCTAAATTAAAACATATAGACTAGTAGGGATCTCCACACAAAAAACCCTTAAACTTCATAATCTATGTTGGCATCATATCATTCTGAAGGTCTGATCCGAGTAGAATGCCTTATTTAATTAGCTGCCCCTCTACACTCTTTTCTGCCCACAAAAATAAAAAAAAAAATAAAAAAGGAAAAAAGATGATCATTTACTATTGAAAATACAATAATCAAAATAAATTATCTGAGATCAAAGAATCTTGCATGTATCAAATATTTGCTTAATAGCCTTTCAAAAATAAAGAATCAACTTAATGGTTCATCAGTAATGCTACATATTACATTTTTATCATATTCTCATTTTGCTAGGTTGATGGGTACTGCCACATCAAGCCTTAGACTTTTATTTTTTAAAAAACAAGGGTCAGCTAAGGGTTGATGGGCACTGTCACATTAGTCCAGTAAGATAGGGTGAGATAAAAATGTAGTATATATCATTACTTATTGTCCATTCCGAGCTTGTTATAACCCATATTTTATTATTTTTATCCCATAAGTATTTCATAATGGTGATGTAGCAGTCACAACTAATCATTGGATTTTTTTTGTTTTTGTTTTTAACAATGATTGATCTAAGAGTTGGTTAAGACTAGTACACGAGTATTGTGGGACAATTATAAGATAAAAATGCAGTTTGTAGCAATATTACTTATATCAAAGGAAAATGCTAGGCTCATAACAAAATCTACATCTTACATTTATTATCCTAAATGAAGTCCAACCAACAAGCTAGCAAAATAGAACTCTATATGCAAAATAGTTTTTTGTGGTAAATAAAAATAAATAATAATTCATCACAATATATATATATATATTCAATTAAATAAGTGTCACAAGGTTGCCAAAAATCTTTTATGTTGGCCTTTGATTCTTTGAACTCGTAAATCATACATTTAGTTTCCAATCAAGAAGTGTGAGCGGAGGATAATCCAATAGTCACAGTATACTCTATTAAGGCACCCATTTAAAAGCAATATCCCTTATAAGGATTACGAGCTTCCAAAAACGCTATTATGTTAACTTACACTTCATTTTTTTCAAAAGATAAACTCATTTTTCGGATAAACATGTGAAGAGTTTTTATCCAAAAGTCAGAATATAATGAAATTGCCCATTTGAAAAGTTGAAGGGATCATTTATTTTTAACTGTTAGCCATAATTCCATCTTTAATTGCAAGTATATATGTAGAGCCATGTGTTGGAATATATATAGAGTCATGTAGATAAATATGAAGCCAATAGATAAATCAATTGAATCACATTAAGGTGTGTGACTTTGGGTGGAAACAATTAAACAAATGCATTGATTCAATGTTTTTGCGACCCCAAGTGCCTTGATTCAATGTTCAAGTAAAATGAAGAGTAGTTATTTTATGTTTAAGATTTAATATTATTGTATCTATCGTGTAAATAATGCCATGTGATAAATATGTTGACACATTTTTTAAAAAATAAAAATGATCCTTTATACAAGGCAGGCACTTCAGAGAACAATTGAGTCACCAATGGGTAGCTCAATCGGCTATGGACCACGCCTAATAAAGTAAAGGTCACTAATTCGAATCTCTCACTTCCCTTGTGTGGACATGTCAAAAAAATAAAAATAAATAAATAAATAGTGAATCTAATCTTCTTGGAACACCTTTTCTAATATAAGAAATAATTTAATCTTCATGGAATTTATCATATGCTAGGCAACAATTAAGAACTCATTTGTACGATAAACCAATGTTTCAAAAGTGGGACTGCATTTTATTAAGTTAAGACCATTTACATTCCGTTCTTCAAATTTTAGCTAAAGAATTACATTTTTAAATTTAAAGTATCAACTTTTTTAATTACCTATATTTCACTTTCTATTTTAGGCTTATAGCTATCCACTTTCACTATTTTCAAAGATGCAAGAGAATCATATTATTTTTTTATCAGTTTATTTGTACATTTGTTGAGCTACATTGTTTAATAAATTTGCTGCATTATGGCAGCTAGCTTTTTTTTTAAAAAAAAAGAAATTGTCAAAGCTAAAATGGCTAGTAAGATGGGGTTACTTTTTGCCCATTTTTGCTACCGGGCTAGCTAATATAACATTTGGATAGCCCAACTTAACCAAAGGCGTCAAGATCATTTTCATTTCAAGTAAAATGAGGAAGAGCCATTTAATGATCAAAATTTTATTTTATTGTATTTAACTATGTACATGATATCACATCATTTGAAAATTATACACCGTTATAAAACAAAATCTTGATTATAAAATATCTCCCCTCCATTTGAATAATTAGATCAAAGGTCTATACTTACAAACCTAATATACATAAAAGATATTGAAGATATTAATAATTATTTAAATTAAAGCTTGAGCCAATAGAAATAAATAAATTTAATTATTTAATCAATATTTTAACAAAGTAAACTTATATTCTCTAATGTCTATATGAATCTAAATTAATGGGACCTATAATGTGGAATTCGTAGGATTTAATTTTTAGTGTTATGCTTACCTCTCGGAGCAATATCCATTAAAAAACAAAAAAGGAAAAAAAGGGTCAAAACAATATCTAGATTTTATATTTGAGCTTAGACCGGTTAAAATAAGATGTCAATATTAAATCCATGTTCATATTAAAATAAGACTTATATTTTTATAATTTTTGCGACAATAACCTTTAAATATTTAAATATTCTTAAAAGTAGAGGTGTTTTTTTATTTATTTATTTATTTATTTTATTTTTTTAATGCCTGGGAACCTCTCGAAGGCACGACCCTTCGGATTCACCCCTGCAGAATAAACTTTGATCTCTTGCACCGCACCCTTTGAAAGAAAAAAAGTAATGATATAAGTACTTTTGACATGTGTTAGTATGTGATTGAAAGCACCTCAACAACTAAAAAATAATTTTAACATCTCCCAATCAGGCAATCACATGTTAACACGTTGTAAAAATAGTAAAGTAATTGTAAGACATTTGGAAGTATACCAGCTTTCAAAGTAGAAAAGATAAAAATAAAGAAAAATGTTATACCCTTTTAACATTTTATCCTACAAATTAGAAATCATTAGATTTATCAGGTCTACCATTAACTTATATGGGGTCCACATAAGCCTATAAATCTAATAATTGATTTGTAAGATGAGATGGAATATATATATATATATATATATATATATATATATAAGGGAAATGCCAAGTGTTCTTTTAATGTTCTCTTAGTGTCCTCCCAGCTGTGATATGAGTTTTAAAATTATCGTTGAATTTAAGATAATCATTATTGACTTGTAAAACACCTAGCATTTTCCTAAAAAAAAATTGACAACTATCATTTTTCTTAACTATTTTACAACTTGATTACACGTGTCACGTTTGTTAAGAACGATGGGCCCAAATAGTAGAGGTAGCTGGTACTGTTACAATCTTAGCCCATACCTAAAGCCCATTTCATACATCAACCCTACGCCTCTCCCACCCGAAAACGGTTCATGTTCTTGTTTCCCCTTCCAAAACCTCCTCAAAACCCCAGGCTCTAGTCTCTCACTACTACACAGACCAAAGAAGAGAAAGCTTGAGGAGCAAAGATGGTGGCCAGGTCTAACGCGACGCCGGATTTGGAGCCGCTGCGCGAGCTATTCAGACACCATATAGAATCATTTGATTATATGGCGGATAAAGGACTCGAAATCCTCTTTGAAAGCGTCAAGGCAGTACAAGTTGACGATCCTTTTACCAACAAGAAGCTCAGAAATATCCTTTGCTACTCACCGATTCTCTTTTTGCTGTTTGTTTGTATGAATTAATTGAGTTTTATTTTTTTATTTTTTTTCAATGTAATTTACGTTAATTCTTGACTTGAGCTTACTCTGGTTGGCCGAACCTAAGTTGTCGAAGCCAGATAAGGAGCTGTTATCGAACAATATGGATTACAAACCATTCCCTTACAAAGTAAGTTTTTTATTTTTATTTTTTTAATTCCCAGGGAGTCATTGTTTATTTGTTTCTATTAATCTCTCCTCCATCGTTGATTTTCTGAATACAGTTCAGGCAGGCTAAGATTTCGTACACCGGGAGTTTGACGGCGAAGGTTTATTTTCAGTTGAATGATGGACCTCCCATTGGAATAAATTTCAAATTTGGGCAGTTTCCGATAATGGTGAAGGTTGGTATTGTGTTCCTTTTGGTTTTGGTTTCTAAAGTTTATCAAATTTTGTGTTTGTATAAATAAGTTCATGTGTGAGTGAATGGTTTGCTTTTCTGGATTGGTTCTTTTCTCTTACAGGAACAAGAACTATGAGTATACATAGCGATTATAGTTAAAAATAATTGAAGAAAGTTTAAGTGATATATAATGCACTAGTTACTGAAAAACGCACTAGGAAAATAAAAGAAGCTTTTGCTTACAGATTTGGATGGCAGTGTGGTGGGGAATTTGTTCATAAGAAAGTGGTATGTTTACAGTTTAATATAAGTGTGTGAAATAATTTAATTTAGTAAATAAGGCAATGGGTCTAACAGTGCCCATAAGTTTGCTACTGATACAAGACTGGGGAATGGTAACATTGATGAGTATAGTTGTGCATGGAGCAACTTTGGTTTTGAGAGGCCAGAGGAAGTTGGACTGGAAAATTGTTTGGTGTCTCTAGCACCATATATTTGTGGTGATCTCATCTGTATCTTATTATCATATTCAAATATCAGTGTAAGTAAATATGTATGGTTGTATACACATTGCTGAGTATAGTTGTGCATCGACATCTTATAGTTTAAATGCTTATTATTTTTTTTAGTGGCACTATGCAATAAAGATAACTAGACAAAAACTAGTTCCTTTTTATTTAAATCAACCCATAATGTATTCCATAGGGTGAAATCTACTATATTATCATTTTCTTAGTGTTGCCTGAATGTGTTCTATGCAGTCAAAACTTTGTTATTTGAGAGATGCTGAACCCCAAGATCTAATTTCCTGCAAAGAAGAGTCATCAGAAATGGGTGGGTAAGTGTTTCGATATCTCTTCTACTTACAATGTATTCGGTCCTTAGTTTAGGATAATCACATTTCATTTAATTGGGCTTTAGATTAAATTTTATGATGATGGAAATTCTGGAAGTAGATTTTGTAAGCAAGTATATTCTTCTAAGCAGAATAGATTTGCAGTATATAATTACTTGTAAAGAAATATATATATATTTATTTATTTATTTATTTTGTATCATCAGTAAGCTATTTAAATATGGTAAGAGCTTGACACAGTGTTTGTTTTCTTCTTGGATTGTGCAATAATGGGTGTTCATGTAGTCTGTTTGGAATTCAAGTATTAATTAATGTCATATTTGGCTTAATAATTGCTATTGAGGTCGCAAATTTTGGTAAATAGATTTATTTGTCCCTTTTTTGAATTATTTTTGTTTAGTCTATATAATTCCTACTTCACTAAATTGTTCTTTGGTTGTTTTGTAGTTACTTCATATTGAATGGGCTTGAGAGAGTTGTTCGACTTCTTATATTGCCAAAGCGGAATTATGTAAGTGAGCTGAGTTTTATGCATATACTTTTCTATAGTCAAGTAGGCTAATTGTTCAACCTTGAATTATGGCTGCAGCGAGGATTTATAGTAAAATTTTCGGTGAACCTAAAAAACTAACCTAGTTAGTTGCCTAGTAGATGCTATTCTTCATGTTTAACCAAAATTGAAACTTTTGGTGCATCAATACTTTCTGAAGCGAATCAGTACTTTGTTCAATACAATCTTTTCTTTTGCTTTTGATGCTTATGAATGTTGCATAGCTGAAATAAGTGCTTTATGGTCCAGCCAATGAGTTTGGTGCGGAATTCTTTTAGTGATCGACGAGAAGGATATACTGATAAAGCAGTTGTCATAAGGTTCTCTCTCTATACTATGCACATAAAGTTTATTTTCGTAATATTCATTTACATATGCAGTTTCCATATTCTTATCTTCACTTATAAAAAAAAAAATTTCCATTTACTGATCAGATATATTGTGCAGATTTAGGACCTTTAAGTGGTTAAAGATGGATCTTTTTAATGTTGAACAATGGAAATTGATTTGATAGCATATTGTTATTCTAGTATATAGCATTTTTTAAAGATACAATAATATCATGTTTCGAAAACCTGTCCAAAGTCCAGATTGGCTAGTCAAACCAATCCAACAGTCAGCTGTGCCCTAAAACCAAGATGTTAAAAGCTGGACCCTATTGGGCATTTGGATTAGTGCAACCATGAACTGGCCCTAAAACAGTTGGATTAACCCCTCAAAACTGTTCTACTAAGAAGAAGAAAAAAATCCAGCAAACTGCATGTGAACTCCTAGTGCAATATAACTTGTTCCAGTTATTATTACTTGTCACAATTTTTTTTTATTCCCGTTATCATTTCAGCCTTCATGTGACTGCTTACTTGATTGTTTTCACTTTTTGGCTATGATTGCTCTTTAATTGTCATTTCAGGTGTGAAAGAAAAGATCAGTCTTCTGTAACAGTCAAATTGTATTACCTTCATAATGGAAGTGCAAGGCTTGGATTTTGGTAAGCCAGGTTTGGGTCTAACAAAGTAATTTATGGCTAGTTTTGAATATAACTGGAATAATTTTTCATATATTTTATTTTATAGGATACAGGGGAGGGAGTACTTGCTTCCTGTGGGCATTGTGCTAAAGGTGGGTGTGACGCATATAGTTTCTTTCAGATATCCTTGGCCTTTTTGATTTTTGTAGAACCATTCATATTTATGAGGAACTTTTTCCAGTTAACAAGCAAAATGATTTTTGCTTAAGCAAATAGCTGTTCATTTTGTTGTGTGCGGAAGGGCCTAAATACTGTTGCCTTTGCATACTCCTTGCACCTATGCTATGGTGGTCAAATAGTTGAATGGAGTTCTATAGAAATGAGAAAGAATAATATTTGGCTTGTCTAAGTTGGAATAATCGAGAAAGTTTCTTCATATTAGATTGTCATTCTAGTGTTTTTTACTGATACATGCTACTACTATTAAGAGAATATTAATATATCCCGAATCATTACTTTTATTTGATCTTTAGTATTATTAGTTTAGAAATTCGATCACAACAATGAGGAAAATAATCTGCTTCATATTTTAATTTTTTTACTAGAGAAAATACGTCATCTACAGTTAACGATCATAAAAGAAATGTTCCTTGGTTATATTAGTAGAAAGGGTTTCATATTTAATTCCTATATAGTCCAAATATTGCCTTCGCACTTAAGGTGTGCGGCCCTTGCATGGGTAGGGACCGGGGTGGTTTTGGTCCTAAAAAAAATAGCAAAAAGTTCATACATACTAAAATATTCACAACAATGATATAGTGGGTGTTTTTTTTTTCCTCCAAGTTCAATTTTTGGATAGAATGTTACATAATGCGCACTTTTGGTTTTATTGTGTAGTTAACCTTCTGTCTTGTCATGCTTCATTTTCTTTTTTCTGTTGGGCTATGGTGGTATAATAGATTCGCTTCTTGTTATAAACAGGCCCTTATTGAGGTGAATGATCGTGAAATTTTTGAGAGATTGACGTGCTGCTGTAGTGAGAGAGATGAGAGAGAAAAGGGTGCTGTTGCCACTCAGCTTGTGCGTGAAAGGGCAAAAATTATTCTTGATGAAGTTCGAGATCTGTCTCTTGTAACTCATCTTCAATGTCTAAAGCATATTGGTATTTATTATGAAATGTTTTCATTGTTATTTGATTTTCAGATATTAATCACCTATGTTAACTCTGGTCATTACAAATTTAGGAGAACATTTCCAACCTGTTATGGATGGGATGGAGAATGAAAGTTATTCTGTTGTAAGTTCTGATTTTTTTCCTATTACAATTTTCCTTAAAAAAATGAGTAAGAATTACTTTGCACATTCAACCTGAAGTGTACTTTTTATAGAATTGATTTTTCTGTTAACTGGTTCCATATTCCTTTTTTGGTAGGTTGCTAATGATGTTCTTAAGGAGTACATATTTGTTCACCTTGATAACAATTACAAAAAGTTCGATCTACTCATGTTAGCCACTCTCGCTCTTTTATCTTGATTCCTACATTATCTTTCCCAACACAGTGGTGCCACTTTTCTTTTTTTTTCACACATTTTTTTTTTGGTAGAGAGGTTTTGTTCTCACATATTTACTTGAATGTTGGCTCTTTTATTTAGCTTTATGCTGCAGAAACTTTTCTCGCTTGTAGATCAGACGTCTGTGCCAGACAACCCAGATTCCTTGCAAAATCAAGAAGTCTTACTCCCTGGTCACTTGATTACCATTTATCTCAAGGTAGAAAACTAGAATTGCTATCTTCCAAAGGAAGCTTTTGTTTTGGGAAGAAAATACATTCCCTCCCTTTAGGGCTAGGCAGTAAAAAAACAAACCATAACACCTAAGCCCCTCATGGTCATGACAAAAATACAAAAGTCAACATATAAGTTACACATTACCCTGTATTGGAGAGTGGCATGAACTACTTCACCTGTTTCTACTTTTTCTAAGTTTTTAGATTTATTTCTTCTTTTTCTATGGGTTAGGGGTTCTCTTGTATACTTTATGTGTATTTGGGTTCCACCCCTCTGTGTTTTAAATGAATATACATTAGGAAGGCCGTGTTACAACCATTCATGGTTTTTTGTTCTTTTCTTTTCTTGTCTGAAATGCATCTCATATGTAGCATTTGTCATTTTTCTGACTTGGGATAAAGGCTCAAGCTTTCAATTACTTCAGTTCCACCTTGATTTAAACAGGTGTTAAGTTGATTGTCTTTTTGTGTGTGTTGGAAGTGTGCAGTGCGGGTGGGGGGGTGTCTAATTCTAAACAAGAGTGTTTTGTCTTTTACCTCTTAATACTCTTATTCTGTTTGATGCGGGATTTGGAATTTTGTGTCCATGTCTCTGCAGCACTATTTGCAAAGTAAATGGTTGTAACTTTTTGCTGCATATCAAGTGATATAAAATGTAGCAATCCTTAATATTACAAATATGTGAACAAGTGCTGCCATAGAAGTCTAATGCTTATAAAGTAATCGGCACCATCTCTCTCTCTCATAATTTAAACTTTCTATATCCAAAGGAGGAGGAAACTCAAATATACAGTGTATCAAAGCCAACCCTAAACTATTACAAAGGGAAATTTAAAAGATCTTAAAACAAATTGTGGAATGGATGCTGCTTAAAGCAATCATCCAATCATATGGCAGTCTAAAAAAATAAAGACTTGGTTACATGCTGTGGAAGTGGTTATCTTGCCCCATCTTTTCATATATTATTCAGTTATTTGAAAGAAACATAATATCATATCTAATACCATGGGCCTAGAATTTCTTCCTTCCTGTCTACTCATGCTAATTTTGTCATCTCCTTGCTGATGCATGCCGCACAGGCTGACATGTTTATCACATCAAATTTGCATCCACCATATTGTCGTGTCAGTTAATTTAATTGTTGTTCAGTGTTATAGAAGTTCCATATTGAATACACTTTTTTTCTGTGTTTCTAGGAAAAACTAGAAGATTGGCTACGTAAGGGAAAAAGGCTTCTTCAAGATGAGATCAATAACGAGAGTAAATATTTTGATCTTGGCAATGGTATGTCATGTTTTTAACTGTTTAAAGAATCTCTCTCTCTCTCTCTCTCATTTTTTTATGCTATTTGGATTCTATTTTCATTTAAGGTGTTTCGTGTAATCTTTTCATCCACCCGAGGAATTAGTTTGTACCATTCATATTGAAACCAACAAATGTATGTATTCTGATACTCCTAAATTATATTATATAATTGAAGACATAGCAGAGCTATGGCCATAGTTGTCATCTTCTATTTGGTGCTAACTCTTTTTCTCTCTCCTTTGTTTGGGGTTCATTAATGTTTGAATGTGGTATTATGGAGCATGTAGGTAAAATACTTGTAGACAATCAGACCTCCTTTTTAATCAAATTTGAATTTATGTTTCTTGAAATAAAGTAAACTTGTTTACAGGAGAGGAGAGGAGAGTATATCACTATATCTTAACCGTTCTTATTACTGTTAATGAAATGCAATCTACGTATATCACTATATCTTAACCATTCTTATTACTGTTAATGAAATGCAATCTATGGCATTTTTCTTTATATTCTGGCAATTTCTCTTCTGCTGTTGCATTTGTATACTGGAGAGGAGAGTACTGTGGAAACAATTAAGGATTTAGGCTCTTAATGTCTTTATTTATTTTTGATGAATTTTTTATTTTTGTAATTAATCTGCATATGATCATCCCTAAGGGTGGGACCACCCCACCATCACTGCCTTGCTGTTTGGCACATGTGGGATTTGTTTTAGTTTTTTTCCCCCTTTTCTTTGTGTGAACAATAATTTTGTCCTTGTTCCTTGAGAGGAGGAAAATGGGAAAGAAGAGAAAAAGTTGATTTTGGGAGCTATTGGGCTAGGATTTAGTGATAAGTTGTTTGGCGCTTGAGCTAGTTTGTACATTTTTTTTGAATTGGTAGTGGAAATACTCGCCACTGGATATTTCCACATGTTAAGGTTACTATTTTGAACATCTGCCGGTGTCCTTACTCATATTGTGGTGGAGAACAATGTTACAATAAAAGCATTTTCTTGTTAAAATATTGTACAGAAAAGTTTCAATGGTTTCCTATATTGAAATTTAGGTTATTGTTGATGGATTGGTGACATTGCATCTTGTTTCATTGGATAATGCAGTAGAACATGTCAAGAAGGTTTTGGATAAAAATCCTGCGAAGCAAATTAGTTCTGCTGTTGAGAACATGTTAAAAACTGGAAGACTGGCTACACGATCAGGTCTAGATTTGCAGCAGGTATTGACTTTCTGGTGATCACCTTTGTTCTTTCCATTCAAAAATTTCATTGGTCCCTCGTTATTTTGGTTTTGCAATGCATCCTTAACTTGTACTGATACACCATCGATATTTGAAAATCTGTGAGTAAAGTTCAATTGCATTCTAATATCTAATTGTGGCCTTCAAACCATTGTCAATGGTATGATCTTTGTTGGTCTTTCTGGGGTATTGCAAAATGCCAATTTCTCCTTTTTACACACAGACACATATATATGTTGGCTCATTTCTTCTCCGTGATTATATCCCATTTCCCCATTCAGTGGTTAACTTGCTGTTTGGTTCAATGTTGACCTTTTGTAACTTGAAATGAAAAGTGTGTTTTTCAAGCTCATGGTTAACTCTAACTTAGATTGTTTTTTAGTAGGAACAAGTCATTGGATCTTTGGGAAAATGGACCCTTATTCAATTCATTACTTGAGCATCTGTTTGCACTTTCTCATTTCAAGTACTAAATTTTGACCGACGTAGATCCTTTGCAATTTAATTGCATAAAACCTTCTGTGTGCTTTGAAAAGATCTTCTTTAATGTTTAATGTATCAGAATAAGGAAAATAATTAAAAAACATGTTGTACTCGTTTATATGTCTGCCTTTTTCTATGTAGTTTTTTTTTTTTTTTTTTTTTTTTTTAAGTCTATAAGCTTGTTGTTTATATTAAACTAGAATTGTACTTTACGGATTATGTTTTGCTTCACTAGAGAGCAGGATTTACGGTTCAGGCAGAGAGGCTTAATTTCTTACGTTTTCTTTCGCACTTTCGTGCTGTTCATCGAGGGGCTTCATTTGCTGGACTTCGAACCACAGCTGTGCGGAAGTTGTTACCTGAGTATGTTACTTGCTAATTTAATTAGTCACGTGTATTTCATCTTGCCTTATATTTACATACTTATTTTTTATTTGTAGATCTTGGGGTTTTCTTTGCCCTGTGCACACACCTGATGGGGAGCCATGTGGTTTGTTGAATCATATGACTAAAAATTGCCGTAAGTTTATATATATATTCTCTGTTTTTCAAATAGAAATTATATTTCTATAACTCTATGTAAATTACCTTAAAACTAATACGATGCCTTTTTTCACTCTCTCTCGTGGTGTATCAGAGATGAATCAAGTGAATGCAAGTAAAAGTTGTGTATATATTTTAATGATATTTCGATTACTTTTGAAAAAAAATTATGTGTATATATTGTTTTCTATACATTGGTTCAAGCAAACAATTAAATTTATTTGCAAAGTATCAGGTGATAAACAAGTGAACCGCACAAGAGATGTTCCTATTTGAGAAATGGAGTCACATGTTGTTGTTATAGCCAATGAATGTCTTGATAGTAGGATTAGATCCGATGAGTCTGGGGTTCTTTGTTAAGTTGGTTATTGAGAAGGCTTGTGATCATGTCGATTGAAAGTTCTAAAGTATAGATTAACTTTTGGAACAAATAGTGGTTTAGCATGGTATCAAAGCCAAAGATCCTGAGTTCGAACTTTAACTCCGTCAATTCACCCCCCATTTAAATTAAATAGTCTACATGTTGGGTCTCCTATTAAAAGGAAGTTTGAGCTCACACGTGATGGGGAATGTTAAAGTATCGATTAAATGATTAAATTTACCTCTTCTTTGTAATAGAATCCACTAGTAATCCTCCTCGACCCAGAAATGGCAATCGACAACTCGCTGGCAGCTCTGGTCCACTCCCAAAAATTGCCTGCAGCTTTAGTTCTCTCCCAGATTTTGCCGGAGATTTCATTTCACCATTCTCAGGGGGCTTCGGTTCTCCCTCTCCCTTCCAATGGTGTTCTGGGTGGACCAGCTTCCTCCGGTTACTCAGATTGGGTTCTGCATTGCATTGTGTAAAGGAGATTTGTCCTATTGTGGGGATCTCTTGTGTGGGTCGTGAGGAGCATACTTTGGCTCTTTGACAACTATTGAAGAGACATCGTAGTGAGGAATTGGCTTCTCTCTCTAATATTGGTATTAAAGGCAGCAAAGAGCTTCCATTAACTATGATGCTAGAGGCGAGTGTTCAAGTTGTGGAAAAAGGCAAGGCTCATGTGGGGCTTTCTAGTTAGGTGTTTCTTTTTGTATACTTGTGCACCTAGCGACGTCTTATTCTTTTAATAAAATTTTCGACTACTTGTCAAAAAAAAAAAAATTAAGGATTATGGTTTAGTGGAATTGGATTTAGTAGGTGGAAAAGAGAATGATATGATTCATCAAGCAAAATTACCTTAAACAGCAATTACAATCTAAAAGTGAAAGTAGTGGTGCTTTCTTGTTCCTACCGAAGCCTTTGGGGGTGGGGTTGTGGAAGAATATCAGGAAAGGGTGTGATAATTTGTTCAGCTTTACTAGATTTGAGGTGGGGGATGGCATCAAAATTAGCTTTTGGCATGACTAGTGGTGTGGGGAAGCGGCTCTAAATGTATCTTTTTCAATTTTATTTGGTCTCGCTTGCGCAAAGGATGCCTCTATAGTAGCTAATTTGGAGCTTATGGGTGATTCCAACAAAATGGAATGTAAGCTTTGCTAGAGCGGCATAGGATTGGGAGGCAAGATATCTTTACTTCTTTTTACTACTTGTTGCACTCAGTTAGAGTGAGAAGAGGATGTGAAGATTAGCTAGGTTGGGCTTCCTCCAAAAAAGGTTTGTTCAAGGTCAAATCGTACTTCTACTCGATGGTTTCTCCTGTAGGAAGCCGCTTTCCTTGGAAGAGTGTTTGGAGAACACAGGCTCCTTTGAGGGCGGCAGTTTTTGTCTGGTCGAAGGCTCTATGCAAGATCCTCACCTTGGATAATCTTAGGAGGTGGCACATCATCGTGATGGATAGATGTTGCATGTGCAAGAGGAATGGGGAGTCAGTGGATCACCTTATTCTCCATTGCGATGTGGCTTCCGCCATTTGGAGTGTTTTTTAGTCATTTTGGGATGTCCTGAATTATGCCTAGAAGTGTTGTTGATCTGCTTAATTGTTGGAGGTCCTATGGTAGGCCTAGGAGTGTTGTGGTATGGAGAATGGTGTCTACGTGCCTCTTTTGGTGTGTATGGAAGGAAATGAATGATAGGTGCTTTGAGGACAGAGAGAGGACGTTGGAGAAAATTTTATCTTTGTTCTATGAAACTTTGTATTTATGGACGGCAGCGTATGAGTCTCCTTTGTCAATTGGTTTTAGTGATTTCCTTGTTCATTTTGCCCTTGCTAGTTATGTGGTTTCTTTTGTATACTTCCGGTGTACTTAGGAGTGCCTTACGCTTTTAATAAGATTGGTTTATTTACTTTTAATAAAAAAAACACTCTGAAAGTGAAATGATAGCATCAATATGAGAAAATAAAAGCACAATTTTTTCAATAAATAGTATAATCCAATTGATTGGCATAACCTGCTTAGAAGTGGATTGTGCTTTCCAATTTATGTGCGAAGTTATATCAATGCCTTTATCATATAATTTTCTATGTAAATGGTGTGGGAGTAAAATAAATATGTTATATGTCATGTTGTGTATCACATAGTTGAATTACAGTTATGCTTAATGTTCTTCCCTGGTAATCTTTTATGTAGAAGATGTTTTGTAATTCAGTCTTAGACAAATGCGTCTGTAATGGTGTCGTGTTTGTTTGTTTGTTGTTTGGTTGTAGTTCCCTTGGAGTCAGTTTGTAACGAGGGAACTTGAGTAGCTGTGGTGCTATGTTTGTTCTTCATAGCTTAATGAATTGATTATTCATCTCAAAAAAATCTTTTATGTAGAAGCTATATTTAGAAATCTTGGTTGCTTTTGATGTTTATTTACTAGTATTCATGATGATGTGTTGTTTATGCGCATTCTCTTTCAGGTGAACATGACACCTAATACTTTTCTCTTATATTTTTCAGGAATTACATCATATTTTGATTCTCAAGAAGATATTAGAGATTTTGAAAAAATAAGAAATAATGTTGTCGATTTTTTGACAAATTTTGGAGTGACACCTCTATGGCCATACCTAGATAAACGTGGTACTCCTGCAGTTCTTTCTGTCCTTCTAGATGGTCATGTTGTTGGCTTTGTACCTTCTAGTGAAGTTGAGAATGTTGTGGCTGAGTTACGGCGATTTAAATTATCTGCTACTTCAAAGGTTTGTTTTTGTCAAATTTTATTTGCCTTTACTCCCTAGAGTTTCCTTCCTTGGACGTGTTGCTGATATTTTTATGTGGCAGATTCCTGGTGATCTGGAAGTGGGATATGTTCCTTTGAGTTTTGGTGGAGCATATCCTGGTTTGTACCTCTTCACCTCTCCTGGTAGATTTGTTCGGCCAGTTAGAAATATTTCAATACATAGTGAGAAAAGTCAGAATATTGAACTTATTGGGCCATTTGAACAGGTAATGCAGAATATCCAAATACATTTCGTACCTCATAAAAGTTAGTAGATAAATTTGGGCTTTATAAATTAGTAGCTAACTGGTTTTAATATTCCATTTCAGGTGTTTATGGAAATAAGCTGTCCTGATGGTGAAGATGGTGGCAGAAAAAATGCTTCTCCTGCAACTCATGAAGAAATCCATCCAACCGGAATGCTCAGTGTGGTTGCAAATCTTACTCCTTGGTCAGAACATAATCAGAGCCCACGCAATATGTACCAGTGTCAAGTACTTTTCTTTTTTTCTTTTTGTTTTCCCCTTTTTTGAGTAGTTTTTCTACTTGTGTAGTGTTGTATATTGCTCCTGCTCGTTATCAAATATCTTTTTAATGTTCAATTTTTTTACGTTCCTTATTTATTTATAAATTGTAGATGGCAAAACAAACAATGGCTTTCTCTTCACAAGCAATTAAATTTCGTGCGGATCAAAAGTTGTACCATCTTCAGGTCAGCTCATATCATTTCTGACCTTCTTTACTTATTTAATTATTATTATTATTTTAGTAAGAGTAGAAGGGCCGCAACTTATAAATATAACTGTCTCTATTTTGTGTGTAGTAGGGTTTAGTTGAGTTCTTGTTTAGTAGGGTTTAGTCCTCCATCCATGTGACTTCATAAACTGAAGGGTCATCAAGGTCATTACTTTGTGTTGGTCATGAAATAATTGCAGGAGTTATATTAAAGAGAATTTTGTGGTAGTGGAATGGTGTTGTATGTATAAGAAGAACGGAGAGTTTGTCGATCATTTACTCCTTCATTGCGAGGTTGCTAGTGCTTTGTGGCATTCTTTCTTCAGTCGGTTTGGGTTGCATTAGGATGTGGAGGATTTATATGCTTGTTGGTGGACGGGAGGGCGTTCCCCGGAGTGCAATTGTGTGGAAGATGATTCATTTATGTCTTATATGGTGCTTATGGAGCGAAAGAAATGCAAGATGTTTTGATGATTCCACTAGAACTCTAGAGGAGCTTATCCACTTTTTCTTCTTTACATTTTTCACCTGTTCTGCCGCTTGGTTAGCTCCCTTTAGTGATTAGTTTCTCTGATTTTCTCTTTCTTTTCTCTTCTTCTAATTAGGCGCCCTCTTTTTATACTTCTCGTATAATTGGGTTCCCCTCTGCGCTTTTGATATATACAACATTACTTATCAAAAAAAATATATATTAGTTTTGTTGTAAGGGGTAAATGTGTAATTTTTTGCAACTTTTGCAAATTAAGGGCATTTGTTAATGATGTTGAGATTTGAACTTTTTAAGAGTTTCCAAGTGTCCTGGGTTTATCTTTTAGACTCAAGTTAGTATTTTATTAGGTTTTATTACATATTTGCTTAGTTAAATAGGAGTTTTAGTCCAAAATAGATTAAGAGTCAATGTGTCTATATAAAAAGGTTTCATTGTATGAAAAAAAATTAAAGATTTCATTAATGGAACATGGAGCATTTTGAACATTGAGGCACGTTGGCTGTAGTTTGCTCTCTCTCTCTCTCTCTCTCTCTTCTTCTTCTTTGGCGCATTAGTAATCTTGACGGGTGCTGTTCATAGCTCCTAAATACTCACAAACTTTTCTCTTTTCTTTTCTCTTTTGCAATTCCCAATTACGACCTTGGTCCTACCTATCGCGACCCTAAAACCTCGCATGTTTCTTCTACCATACATAAATTCCTAAACATAGCATCTGTCTGGGATTTTCCAGCAACTTGTTTGCTTCATGATATAATGCTTTTGCCCTCCTCCCCATTGTTTCAAAACCCTAGTCAATATTTGATTTCTAACCCTTCTAAAAGTATATATCTGAGAGTCAGTTGATCATCTCCACAACACCATAGTGGTAGTGGAGTAGTGTTGTATTGCAAGAAGACCGGAGAGTCAGTTGATCATCTTCTTCTCCACTGTGAGTTCGCAAGTGCTCTTTGGCACATGATTTTTAAGCGGTTTGAGTTGCATTGGGTCATGCCTTGTGGGGTGAGGGCCTTGTTTGATAGCTGGTGGTCGGGAGGGCGTTCTCGAAGTGCGGTTGTGTGGAAGATGATTCCTCTGTGCCTTATGTGGTGTATTTGGAATGAAAGAAATGCTAGATGTTTTGATAATTCCACTAGGACCATAGAGGAATTGACTCATTTTTTCTTCTTTACTCTTTACTCTTGGACGGCCGCTTGGCTAGCTCCTTTAGTGATTAGTTTCTCTAATTTTCTTTTTCATTTCTCTCCCTCTTAGGCGCTCTCCGTGTATACTTCCCGTGTATATGGATTGCGCCCCTTTGCGCTTTTTATATCATCATTACTTATCAAAAAAAAAAAGTATATATCTGAGATCGGCAAAATCTTCAGTGGTCAAGTTGCCCACACTGCAATTCTCACTGGAGTCCATTATTCACTTGGGCAATGCAAGATTCTGAGTTGGAAACTTGGTTTCTTTTCTTAATATTATGTGTCATTGAGTTTTAAGTTTGCAAGGCAGTGTTTATTTCCATGAACCTTGAAGGGGTATTTTGAAGGTTAAAGCTACAGTAACAGTGGCTTTTTTACATGGATAATGGAATTAGAGGATCTTTAAGACTGTTTGAGAGCAAAACTCCTTTCTTCTATAAACCAAAGAATTTGTACCTTTTACCCAAACTGGTGAAGGTGAAGTGACTTCATAACCCATTGGATGCTCATGTAAACTTACCTACGAAAAAAAAAATGGTTGTCACAAACTTCAAGATTCTATTTTTCTTTTTCTAAATTCCTTGTGAAAGGTGAACTTAGTGAGCGGTCATTTTCTAGAAATGACACTATTTAATTTGAGTGGACCTTATGCACTGCTTTCATTAGTTTTTTTTATGCTTATCGCATGCTTGTTGCAATGGTATTTCTCTCATTTTCATTGTTATTATTCTGAGGCACAGACTCCCCAAAGTCCTATTGTACGGACAAGTGCTTATACAAGTTATGGCATTGATGAATATCCAACAGGCACGAATGCAATAGTTGCAGTGCTAGCATATACAGGGTAGGAACTTTAGACTCTCTCTTTCTCCTTTTCTTTTTCTTCTTTAGTATCATCTTAAAATTGTATTTCATTATGATGTCACAGATATGACATGGAGGACGCCATGATCCTTAATAAATCATCTGTGGAGCGTGGAATGTTCCATGGGCAAATATACCAGGTTGCTTCTTCTATCTTCACGGTTCTTATTTGCAAGGTTAAGTTTTCTAGATATATGGACGCGTGAGAAATAATAGCTCGAGATATGCACTTAGTTAAAATCATAAATGTTTTTGGAACTTAGTGTATTGCAAAAAAAAAAAAAAAATCCTTAATTTTGGTCTTTTTCTTTAGTGTCTTATATTTACCTGTTTTAACTATTGTCAAAAATCTCTTTGTTGCCTGAATATCTCTTATCCAGATATGTGAATTTCCATATTGAAAGTTTTAGTTGGTGGTAATGAAATGAAAAAACTCTCAATAGAGTTCTATTGGGAATAATTTATAGGGCTGAAAGCGAATTTTCCAAATAATCATGATGTCTGTTTGAGAGTGCCTGAAACTTAAAATTTGTGTTTTATACAATGTGAGCACGATCAATTGTGATTTTATGTGATTATATTGCATGAATGAGTGTATGCATGTATTTATGCATGTGCATATATAAATTATTAGAATTTCTATTTGTCGTACTTCCATCCCACTCAGTTGATGTGGCAGTGCCCATTTTGATTATTTTTTAAAATAAAGAATGACATGGTAGTGAAAATGGGCACTACCACGTTAGCCCAGTAGGATGGGTGTGGGATGAGGGTATGAAAAATAACACAACCCATAAATTATAGAGGCTAGCTATCTTGCTTGCAATACATATTTATTTAGTGTTCTCATTTTTATGATAGATTATGTTGATTTGGTAGCTCACATTGTTGAGTGTTCTCATCTTATGCTAGAGGCATAGGGTTCAACTCTTCGGTCCTTCGCCCTACTAACATTTTACTTATCAAAAGAATAGATTATGTTGATTTGTTGGTCTACATGCTCAAATGTATGGTATATCCTTTTGTTCATCCCCATAACCCCATTTTTATGCAGACGGAAACTATAGATTTGTCTAATAAGAGCAACAGGTCAGAACGTTCCAATAGAATTTTCAGAAGAAGTAATGTCGATAAATCGATGCATTCCTTAATTGATTCTGATGGTCTTCCATATGTTGGTCAGGTTGGTCTTCCTTTCGTCTCTTCCTCTTATTTCAGTACTAATTTTTTTACTGTTATGGTTGACCATCTACCAACCGATTTTCAGATGATTCGACCAAATGAACCCTATTGCTGCATTTATGATGAGGTAACAAGTTCCATAAAACCCAATAAACGAAAGGGTTCGGAACCTGTAATCGTTGACTATGTCGCTGTTGATGGGAAAAATAAGAATCGTCTTCAAAAGGTAACTGTATATCTGTCATCTCAATGATACTTGTTGTTGGACATTGAGTCAAAAAAAATTAATATATTGACGCTTGTAAAAGAATGTGGCTCATGTCCCTTTTTTTAGTTCTCCCTTTTTTCAATATCTGTAGGCATGTTTTGTTTACCACCAAAGAAGAAAGTAAAATGGAATTTTAAATATATTTTTTAAGGGTCCGTTTGGGAGTGCGTTTTTAAAAAAATAATCCGCGTTTTTGAACCAAATTGCAATTTTGGAGTGTTTGGGATTGCGATTTTAAAAATGCAAATTTTAAAATCGTGGAAAATTTTGCGATTTCCATAAGCTGACTAGAATGTGCTTATTTGAAAATGTACGAATTTAAACTAAAATCACGATTTCGCTTAAAAAAATATTTGGGGCAATATTTATCTATCTAGTCATGAAACCGCAATTATATGTTAATGTTATCCAAACACTCAATTGATAAAAAAGTACTTCTTAACATGTTTTACCAAACGCTTGTGCGATTTTAAAAAGTAGCGATTTCAAAAACGCAAACTTTAAAAACGCAATTTTTAAAATCGCACTCCTAAATGGACCCTAAGCCATCCAAGCCTATTTTTTAAGGGTGTGCTTTAATCCATAAAAACTAGTATGCATCAAACCCTTTTCTCACATCTTGTTCTAAGTGACATTTTCAAAGAGTCAATACTGTATTTCACTTTTGGCAATGTGCCCTGCATTTCTTCTCAAAGTCTCCATGAGATCTCTTATAGTGATGTTCTTTCTTCTATACTTCTTTTAATCGTCTTAAGTCTACAGAAATTATATGACCTTTAGATATTAAAAAAGAGGATCTATTATGCCATAAACTTCAATTTTCTTCTTAACGTTAGAGTAGCCACATTGTTGGGCACTTGCACACTTCTTTTAATATTTCCCAAGCCTATGTGGAAATTAAATGACCTTAAATATTGAAAAAAAAAAATTAGAGTAACACCTTATTGGGCACTCAATGTTAATTTTAGTGTTCTTTTTTTCTTTAAAACACAATTTGGACCGTTCTTTTTACTTTATTGGGAGGGAACTCTTTTTGGAACTTTTTTACCATTCGAAAAAAAATCCATGCTATCAATCAACATTCTTCGCAAGATCAGTAGGATGCCTGGAAAGTGATGATTATCAAGAGCTTTTTCTTTTCTGAAATAAAAATATTTAAGGAGAACCATACTTGACTCTTATTTTCAATTAAATGTTGAGGTGGCTTGAACTTACCCATTTTACACCGTCTTTCTTTGGTGAACACAATTACCATAAACACATTAGGTCCTCCCTTGAAATTGATACCCCACGAAGTATATTATTGTCAATACATATATTCATAGAGTATATAATTCATATTTGAATTGCTTCTTGTACTCATATTCAGGAACTTTGACATTTTTCACCCAACATTTTTGAGCAGGTGAATATCCGATTTCGTCATCCTAGAAACCCTGTCATTGGTGATAAATTTAGCAGTAGACATGGTCAGAAAGGTGTTTGCTCCCAATTGTGGCCAGATATTGATATGCCATTTTCTGGAGTTTCTGGGATGCGTCCAGATCTGATTATCAACCCCCATGCATTTCCATCAAGGATGACTATTGCAATGCTTTTGGAGTCTATTGCTGCTAAGGTACCCTCAACTAAGAGATATATCATTGATATTTTCATATGACAGTCTTCTAGATGAGAATATATATATTGATACCATGTGGTTCAACTTTGGATATTGGTAGCTGAGCATGGAAATTTCTTAAATAACTCTCATAAAGTGTTACTAGAGACAAAATCTCACAATTTTGGCGAGGAAGTGGCATAAAAAATGTCATTTGGGAGGGGTATTATGTGCAAATTATACAAGGCGCACAATGGGGTCTGGATTTTATGAAGTTCCATAAAAAAAATTATCATTATGGCTTTGATATTGGTTATCTTGTCACCTGTCGATATTCTATGTCTTGATTGTGATATTGACAATCTTAATTAGATCTTATTCTATTTAACTGATATACATTATTACACTAGGTCTTTGTAAGTTTAGTTACATAAAGTGAGATCAGTTGGGTGCTCATTCACAATTTGTTGTGGTCAAATTTTTTTATCTAGGGTTAAAAGGATATTTGTTCTTCTTAGTGGAATAACAGTTGCATACTGAGCTTTTCTAGTAGCATTTTAAAACTTCAAAAGATGTTTAGAAAATTTTCATCTCAGGGAGGTAGCTTAAATGGAAAATTTGTAGATGCAACACCATTTGCTAGTTCAGTCAAGAAAACAGAAGGAGAGACAGGATCAAAACCCATTTTACTTGTTGAGGAACTTGGTGAAATGTTAAAGGAAAAAGGGTTCAATTACCATGGTGTTGAAGTACTGTACAGTGGGGTTTATGGAACTGAGCTCACATGCGAGATATTTATCGGGCCTGTTTATTATCAGAGACTTCGGCACATGGTTTCAGACAAATTTCAGGTATGAAGTTTTTCATTTTTCTATTATTTTATGGTATTAAGGATCTTGAACCTCAACTTTATATCTATGAATTTTTTTTTTTTTTGGTACTTCTCCTTTAGTTAACTATGAGTGGTGTTTTGTGCATTTTGTCGAGAATAGAAATGATTATTAGTTTTTGCAAAGTTTGTATTTTTCATCCCCCAAAATTTAATTCTCTCTTGACCTTTTTTGATTTATTTGTTATTCATTTGTATACATAATTTTTATGGATTTATCATTATCGTCCATTTTCTTCCCATATTCTAGAGGGGCCTCTTGCGGCATTTTGATTATGTGGGATAGGAGGGCGGTGGAGAAGATCAACGAGTGCATGTGGGAATTCTCATTGGCTGTCACCTTTAGAAATGTCGAAGATCATTTCACTTGGGCTTTTGCCGGTTTTTTGACCCTAATTCCGAGTGGGATAGAGGGCTCCTTTGGGATGAGTTGGCTGGTTTACTCAGCTGGAGAAACTTGCCTTAGTGCATAGGGGGTGACTTCAATGTTACCATATTTTATAGTGAGAGATCGTGTAAAGCTCGTTTATGCCCAACTATGGTGGATTTATCTGATTTTTTATTAGGGCTAATGGATCTATGTCTCGTGGGCGAAGCTTATACCTAATCGGCTAATCAGATAATCGAGCTTGGTCCAAAATTGATATATTCTTGGTTTCTCCAGAGTGGGAAGCCTAGTGTCTTGGCGTGCCACAGAGGAGGCTCCTTAGACTATGCTCGGATCATTTCCTAATCCTCCTCGACTATGGTGACTTTCATTGGGGTGGTGGGCCCTTCAAATTCAAAAATGTGGTTCTAAAGTTTGAGGGCTTTGTGGATAGGGTGAAACAATGTAACGAATCAGAAAAAAGTGCTTGCCACATCTCTGCTATCACTACAAAATGCTAGTCAATTTTTGGAGCTTTCCTATAATCCTTATAAAGCCCAGTTTTACTTAGTAATTAAGCAATAAGGGACTTAGCACTACAAAAAAATTGAAGTGAACCGCAACACCCCTTGCATAAGCAATACCACATTGCTTTAACAGCCCCACAGCTTTAACTAAGCAATGTTGAGGTTGCTTGTGCCATTTAGATTCTTTTTTTCAGTTGATTTAGGTTTTCTTGGTTTATGCCTAATCGAATAGCCGACTTGTATGCTTGTTGGTGGATGTTGACAACACTCGGAGTGCTGCTGTGTGGATGTTAAAGCATATCCTCAAGTATCCTACAATTCGAATATAGAAGCAGATAAAGTCCAAGATAAGGTTGCAGATAGAGACCAAGTAGAAGTAGATAACTCAAGATTCAGTTCTAGTGTAAAGCAATAATGTGTAGATCGTATTCTAGTCTGTATTTATCTCTACTCTAGGTTTATCTCATGTACTGGAGTTGATCTCTATAACAAACTCTTGTAAACCTCTGATTATAAATAAAAGTGGAGCCACCGTTAAAGGTACGGTGAACACAATATTCAGCGTCTATACATGTTCTTTTAGTGGAAGATAGTGTCTTTGTGCCTTGTGTGGTGTCTATGGAGAGAAAATAATGATAGAAGTTTTGAGGACTGCGATAGGACTTTAAAGGAAATTAAGTCTTTATTTTTCAACACTTTTTACATTTGGACAACTACTTTTGTTTCTCTATTGGAGATTAGTTATCACGATTTTGTTCTTCGTTTTGCCCCTTCTAATTAGGTGGTTTCTTTCATATACTTCTTGTGTACTTGAAGGCGTCTTATGCTTTTTATGAAATCTCGATTACTTATCAAAAACCAAAGACAAAAAACTGTTCTCTTGTTTATTCATTTTCTTTTTTTTCTTTTGCTAAATCCAAAAGAGTACAGTAATGGTTGTTTCTAGAACATTGACCATCGAAAGTAGTAGAAATCTTAAGTTCTACAGGGTATTGAAATAAATTTTATCCCCATTATGAACAATGAGCGATAAATTTTGTATTTTCACATACGATTATAAATTTTACTGTAATAAGGGACAATAATGCAAAAGATTACACTAATGGCGAAATGCATACAAAGGTAAATTACTCGGTTTGAGATTAGATGATCCATCTGGTTAATGTTATGAAAATCATCCAACTGATGGGTCAGTATCCTACTTGCATGTAAAAATTGAGTGTGTTTCACAAGGCCATCGCCAAACAGAAGCTAAATTCATGTTGGATCTTGATGGGATGTGTGAGACTCTGGTCGTTATCAAATTTTGTTCCTGCTTCCTGAAATCAGATTACAGTGATGTACGGTTTATCTCTTCATAGTTGCATGTAAATCTGCTTGTGCTTTCAATATCATACTTGTATGTCATGAGCACCTAAGATTATTTTATATCTGTGTTTAATCAGTTTAAAGTAGCACCTATTTTATTTGGTCCATATATGTTTTTTGTATCTTCCATTACCTATGAGTAATGATATAAGGAGAACTAGAGTCCTTTCAAATGCGGCATGGCTTTTAAAATCACTATTGAATTTAAGATTATCATTATTGAATTTTGATCTATTGGTGATTTTAAATGCCACATCATATTTGAAAGGACTCTAGGAGGACTCTAATCCTTCTTATATCATTACTCATTACCTATTAAACAGCTGTTGGAGTTTGGGTTATGGGCCAAATGAGCTAATCCTTTGACATACCAATCATGATATCCTTCCCCCCAATCACCTTTTTTTTTTTTAATCCTTTCCCCGAGCAGAGGTCTCAAAAAGCATGTCTGTGAAATTCATTGATCTCTCTAGATTTTCCTCTCCCGTTTTCTTTCTTCTCTACCCAAGCGGTGGCGCGTTAGGCGCTGCGCGCCAGGGTCCGGCGAGTTTTCCATGGAACGCAGCTTCTATTTTGAAGCTAAAACTTTCTGCCTTTCGGCAAAGGATGGGTGTCCTCTCCTTCGTCTGGAGGAAAGGAGAAAAGGTTTTGTTGGTTATATTTTCGCAAGCAACCAATGTTCGTTGTGGTTGGTGGATACAGTGGATACGGTCTTGGGGCTCGGGTTTCTTTTGGCAATTCTTTGGTTCTTAGGGTTTTTTTGTGGGTTTTCCTTTGTATACTCTTTGTGTACTTAGAGGCGCTTTGCGCTTTTTTTGACATATACTTTTTACCTTATCAAAAAAAAAAAGCATGTCTGTAAATGACCTTACAAAATGATCTGTTTGGTATCGTCAGTATATTGCCATTGTTGTTTTTTTATTCAATCATGATGATATCATTGAACAGGTTCCAAGAGTTTTTTTAGGATGGGTTGCTAGATGTCATCCCCCTGCCCAGCGATCTATGGACTGATTGATTATTATTTTCCTTGTTTATAAATTCCTAATTTTGAGATCCCTTTTTTTCTTTAAGGCCTCTTAAATTGCAATTTTTAGATTGATCGTTTAATTCTCTTCGAACTTATGTTTGTATGCAGGTTCGCTCTACTGGAACTGTTGATCAGATCACTGGGCAACCTATCAAAGGACGAAAGCTTGGTGGGGGGATTCGTTTTGGAGAAATGGAACGAGACTCCTTGCTTGCACACGGGGCAGCATATTTGTTGCATGACAGGCTCCATACATGCTCTGATTATCACATTGCTGATGTATGTTCTGTATGTAAAAGCATCCTGACAACGCTCCCACTCCCACAACGAAGGCGAGCTACAAGGGAGATTCGCGGGCTATCCCTTATTAGGGCACCGAAAAAGGTCACTTGTCTTGCTTGCCAAACAAGTCGGGGGATGGAGAAAGTTCCAATGCCCTATGTGTTGCGATATTTAGCTGCAGAGTTGGCAGCTATGAACATCAAAATGACATTCCAGCTAAATAATGAGTTCAAATAGTATAGGTTAGTGTGCTAAACACTCTCATAGTTATGTGAGATATTGGCTTTGATTCTTTGCTTGATTAAGGTATTTGTTTGTGCCAGAATTTATGATCTAGTTCAACTTTATTCTCTCCATTTCTTTTGGTTCTCGAGTATGCTCTACTTCTGTTTGGCGACTTTTGGTTGGTTCTCTTGTAATGGTATGGTTGCCTGTAGAATTTGATTGAACAATATTAAGAATTTGTGGCGATGATTAGAATATACACATAGGTAGCCCTGGGGAATGGCATTACGGTTCTTTTGACTCAATCCCACCATTTTGCTCTAAACTACCCCATTATCTCATATTGATAAAATTGTCGTTGATAATATGTTGTAATTAATGGATAAAACATCTTGTGCACATGCCACACTTACTATACATTGACCTTGCATTTCTAGTTTTTTTTTTTTTTTATCTTCTTTCTAAAATTGAAACCCAAATATGAGTGCACTGCTTTAGCTCTATTATACGGCTCACTACTCCATGTTAGCTTCTTTTGAAAGTGATTTCAGTTACTTTTCCAGCTTCTATTTGACTGGAAAATGCAGGTCCACTACTCTTTCCATAGGTCTCATTATTTTGTTACTAATACAAATTTGTTATCTGTTAAACACAGAAAAAGGATAAAGGTAGTATAACTAGCAAAAAAACAGAAATCAAATGGTAAATCGAGTACTGAAGCGACTGTCTGTGTTGGAAAAACAATGAATGAAAATTGATCTGCATCAGATTGAAATTCTTGTTTTGTTGAATGGGGTTATTCATATGGATAAACTTTGTAACATAAATGTTGTTTCCACTCGTTGTTGCAGGTCTTAAGTCCAGAATTTGTAGGAATCATGCCTCGCAGACTATCAGCATCAAGTGGCAGCCTTCTAACTTGTGCAGACATAGGGGATTCCTCCAGTTATACTTCCTTTTTGTGTTAGTTTTTTGAAGATTGGATTGGGTTAGCAAAAATGAAAAGGTACCTGAGAAGAATTTTTGTAGCATTAAGTACTTTGTACTGATAGAAGAGTGAGGTTCTATAGTATGCTTGTAAATATTACTATGCCCTTAAAACTGTTTCTCTGCATAACAGAATGCTAATTTTTGATTCTCAAATTATATGGGCATATATTAGTTGTTAGATGTCGGCCGGTGAAAGAGTGGTTCATGAGTATTCCCTTAATCGCGAGGAATTTAGCTCTTTTAACTACTGGAATGGAATATAAAGAGTAATACTAGAAATTATACTTTTATTCCACTATTATTTCACCTTATTAGATAATATTATAATAAAAGTGACATTCGAAAAAGAGATATACTACACATCATTCTCTTAACCATCTCTTTTTGCAAATCTAATGGATTCACTATTGGATTTGTGGATTCGTGTAGGTCTCACAAAAATTTAATAATAGAATTACTCATTCACTATAAGGAAATGATTGAGAGAATGACTATTATCATTTCTCTTTTAAAAAATATTAATGTTATATATCACACTACTATCCAACCAATATTTTGTTATATTGGTGAGTCATTTTCAATTCACCATTGGGAAATTTTTTTTTTTTTTTTTTTAAACCATGGCTGATTTGGGGATAAATTGGCAATGCTATAACGTCCTAATGAGATAGTGGAGTGGTTTATTGAAAAAAAGTCGATGGTTGATTAGCACTACTACGTTAGAAGGGATTGTGGTACAATAAAATAGTAATTTATAGCATTACTCAAGTATAAAACAGAAGACAAAAACATACATTCAAGTGATGCGAAGAGACATTTGGGCCAAAGACTACTCCTCCAACTAAGGCAAAACACTACACAACGTTTTTGGATGTTAGGGTAGAACGTTGCGACAGTAATTGGATTCAATCCAGAGAAAATAACATAGCACATTTATGCTTCTTTATGACTAAAGGATAAGAAACTTTGTTTCGAATGACTGAATAGAAAGACAACGGAAAACAAAAATTGCCCTTTAGTGATCTAAGCTGACACTTTGAATCAACGTTGGCTACTAACATAACAGGGTGGTACCTTACCACACCGCAGGCGAACACATGGTGGTGCTTTTGATACCATGTAAAGTTTTGTGAAGAAATGTCAAATAAGAGAAAATAGGGGAAGCAAAGATCCAAGATCTAATTTAGGTCATGAAATAAATCTTCTCTGTTTTACTTGAAATTGAGAGAACTTTTATCCCCGTTAACCGACTATGTCAAGAAATAGTGATGTAACTTTTAAAATTACCAATAAAGTAAAATTCAATAATGATCATCTCAAATTCAATTTCAATCATGATTTTAAAAGCAAGATCACATTTGAAAAAACTCAAAGAAGACTATTGAAGGCAGTCCTTCTAGTATTACTCTGAGCAACCATTGAGTTTTGCTCAACACGGTTTCACGGTTTCTAACTCTCTAACCACTAAATTTACGTCAAAAGACAATTGAACACAGCCTGAGCACCTCAATGCTCAACCTGGCCAAACAGTATTAATTGCAAGATCAACTATAATATAATATAATATAATAGTGAAAGCTTTTAGAAGACTGAATAAATTATAGAAAAAAATTGGATACTGAAACAACAAAACAAAACGAGGCAAAACTAATCCACACTGGCTGCCAAAACGGAAAACGCCAGTGTGATTACCCCATCTTTTGAATTACCGGCTATGTCCTCACGTAGATTAAAATGTTGTACAGGCTACTCATGTTTTCTACCACCAGGGCCAATCCCAGCAGTTTCTAAGACAATGTCCATGCTGCAATGTTCAGCAGCAACGATGGATATGTCCTTAGTGTAGGGTAAAAAGTCGTGCAGGCCACTTGTGTTTCCTACCATCAGGGCCAATACCGGCAGTTTCCAAGGAAATGTCAATGCTGCGATGTTCAACAGCACGAGCAATGCTAATGCGCAAATGAATTTTCGTAGCGGGACAGGCATCGGTGCCAACTGCTGCAAATGTGTCGCTACTCGGTTTTGCTGATGATGCTATGGCAATCGGCTCTTGGAATGTAAGGATTGTTTGCGACCAATGCGTTTTGGGTGTGTACGGGGATGTGGACAACACAACTGGCATTTCTTTGCAGAACCTGCTGGTAAAACCAGTCTCAAACCACAAGACAACCCCATAACACCATGTTGTTCGGCATTCCAAATCATTTGAGAGGCTTTCCAGCACAGCACTTGCAGTGAAATCCACTCCATCGGGTTTCATTGTTGCCAAGTCAAAAGACTGAAGCCAAAGAAAAAATTGCATTTTAACACATACTAAAAACCAGATTTATACATCAAAACGCCAATATAAAATCTATGTAAGGTATTTTTATTTAAGAGAAAAAGATAGATCCATCAATTTCATTTCTGGCGCACAACTGGAAAATAGAATCAGGAAAAACATTTTCTAAAAATCACTGATTAGCATGCTTCAGAATTCTTCGATTACTAAATACGCTTCTACTGATATCAGTACATCATAGAAGTATAATAAGCATGTATAGTTAGTATGTGTAGTATCCAAAAGTTCCCGACAAGAAAATTAGTCAAGGTTTACCACTAATCTAGGAATTAGACTTGGTCCAGAATATTTGTGACCTAAAAATGGGAACGACAAACCATAGTGCCAAAATCAATTTTGTCATAAAGAATAGTGCGAGAAGTTAAGGGAATTACGCATCCAAAAAAAATTGTGTTTAACCAAAAAATTCATCCAAAAAGAGAAGTTTACAGAAACGATTTTTTCTTTGGTGTGTGTGTTTGGGGGGGGGGGGATGTCAAAACAATTTTGAATATGCTGGCACAATTTTGCAGTTTTGAGGACCGTGAACTTGGGAATTACAGAGTTGAAGAAAAGGGTGCTAAAAAAATCTCTTCCAACTCTTTTAAGGCAATTCCATAAGAGTTTGTACCTGCCTTGATGATCATGCACAAAGAACTCGGTGACTCTCAAAAGAAATTTTAGAAAATTTGAAGTTAAAGGGGTACCCAAGAGAATGAACCAAAAGAAAAAGAAAAACAAAGACAGCCAGCATCATTTCCCTATTTTAGAAAGTTTGGCCAGTTCTAAATAACGTAGGTGAAAAAGAACTTCAGAAAATTCAGGCCAAAAGATACTAACAAAAGGTCTTAAAACCAGAATATCTCTTTATCCTTTTTACCTTCAAATATTTCAAAGCATACAACTTTCTGGATGTAGATGACACTATCTAAACAACTGAATGCAATAGTTCTTCCACATACTCTGGCAACTTTACCTAAGTTTGGTCCTTTGGGGTGAAATGGAAAAGCTGAATTTAAAATACTAATATTTGCTTGAAGTTTTAAAATTCATGAACAATTTGAAGAAGTTTCAGAAAATCCAGATTCATTACACAAGCCAAAGTAAACTGATAGGGAAGCCTTAAAAGATACTAGGTCATATCCCCACTCCACACCACCCCACCGCCCTTCCAAAAATAAAAAATAAAAAGAAAAAAAGAAAAAGGAAAATCAAGTTTTGCCCGATCTATTTAAAAAGGAACTGGTCACTTTTAATGAGGTAACACTAACCTGAAGAACTGCAGAACTAGTCACTATATCTTTATTATCCACAATGTCAACAATAGGAATCTGTGCAGCATCTCCGACAAGTTCCTTGCCAATACAAGACATGTTGAAACCATATACATTTTCCCAAAATGAAAGGCTAGTACCACCCTTACCAAATCCGGCAACAAACTGCGAAGATAATGGAAGAGAAATTGATAAGCTCTCAAGAACTAAAAAGCACTCATTTGACAAGCAAAGGGAATATTGTATGGGACTCACAATAGTTGCAGTGTCAGGGAGGATGGCACCTCCAGGCTTCAACCATCGGTCCCGTGCAAAGAGCACCGAGCTGAGCATTGACTCGTAAAGTAGGCAATACCCCATCCATTCACTCAATAATACATCAACACTTTGAGGTTGAACTTGTAAAGATTTATCAAGCTCTTCAACCATCCCATGAACCACTTTTATTACCCCTGTGGGATGCTTATTACTTTCATTTTGGCTTTCACTCCGCCAAAGGCCATTATCCATTGCAATCTGCAAACAACAAACAAAAGGAGGGCAAAACTCAGTGAGAGGAAATACAAAGGAGACTTTAACAGCTATAAAACTAGGAAAATTTACCTGAGTTGCAACTGTGGCCATCTTCTCACTTGCATCAATTGCAATTACCCTTGAAGCCCCAGCTTGAGCTGCAAATAGACTGGTGAAAGAAAAAGAAGGGAAAAAAAAAATCAGTTAAACAACCCTAGTGGAAAGAGAGACATATAGACAGGTGAACTACATAATGAACAAATAGATGGCCTCACATATCATTAGTAAATGTAACCTTTTTTTTCCTTCTAGTTAAGTGTTAGTATATGGAGATTGGCCATCCCAAGTAAAGGACCTTTTTTTTTTCTTAAAGAATCTCAAGTAAAGGACTGTTAAAATAAAAGTGAGCCTGAGTTAAAAACTTTTAGGCAAATGCACCACATAAATGGTTCACTTATCCTAGTGCATCAACCATAGATGGAACATACCAATAGAAACAGCCTACATGGTTAATGGCATCTGCCAATAAACCGTAGCAATCTGATGTGGTATCTACAACCAAAGCCCAATTTATTTCTATATAACACCATGAGAAGACTCCACTCAAAGATGAGTGAGGATTAAGAAAGAGCAGTAAACACAATTTTGAAATTATAGAATGGTTTTAATGATACAACTTAGATCTAGAACATCTAAAAGAATCCCAATGTCAACTGGGTATAGGGACTGGCAAGCCATGGATCCCATTAATGCACATCACACACGATTTTATCAAGCAAAATTCAGCTAGTAAGACAAACATAACTATACAACATATTTTCAAATCAATAGACAGGCCATGAAACTCTTTTATTGTTCAGTCATACTATATCTTTCTCTTTTACCCGATAGGAAACCGTGAACAACAAAAGCTTAAAGTCAAGAGATTATCCAACACCCACAAGCACGTAAGCAAAAACAAAGATAAACAGATACTAAAATGGGTGAAGTTTTCCCAGGATTCAAAGGATTCCAACAGAAAACCTTTTAGACAAACAACACACTGCTAGACTAAAACTATGTTGAAAACCATTAGTACAAAAGGCATAAGCTGTCAAGAAGTGGCCCAACAGTGTATACAAGCACACAATAATAATTCCTTTATTAGATTTGTCTTGCATAGGTACTCTTTTTTGATAAGTAATGTATATTCATTCAAAAGTGCGGGCGCAACCCTAATACACAGGGAGTATACAAGAGAACACCTAAATTATAGGGGAAAAAAAAAAAAACATAATTCCAAAACTCAGAAAAAATAGAAAAAATCAAACTATTCCATGCCACTCTATATATAGGCTGCATAGGTACTCTTCAAAGTTTATTATTTTATATTAAAAAAATTCTTTGCATTTGTGACTACTCATATCATAAAGGTAATTAAATTATCAGTTACAACAACCCAAAATCATAGCCAAGGTTTTAGCAAACAGATTGAAGGTAGTTCTGGACAAGATTATATCTCAGTCGCAAAGTGCTTTTATTAAGGAGAGGCAGATTCTAGATCCTATCTTGATTTCTAATGAATGCCTTGATAGTCGGTTGAGATCTGGGGAGCTAGGGGCTATTTGCAAAATGGATCTGGAAAAACTTATGACCCTGTGAATTGGGATTTCTTGTTACATATGCTAAGGAAGTGTGGTTTTAGGGGGATTTGGTGCTCTTGGATAGAACATTGCATTTCTTCGATGCGATTCTCAATTCTGGTCAATGGTTCTCCTTATGGTTTCTTTAGCAGTTTAGCAGTTTCAAGGGATTGCAGCAAGGGGACCCCCTGTCTCCTCTGTTGTTTGTTTTTGTGATGGAAGCTTTGAGTAGGATGATTTCGGCAGCGGTTAATGGGGGACTGCTAGATGGATTCAAGGTCGGTAATACTGCGGTCTCACACCTTCTATTTGCTGATGATACCTTGATCTTTTGCAATGCTATGCCTGCTCAAGTACGATATTTGCGGAGTCTATTTTTACTATTTGAAGCTGCATCCGGTCTGAAGGTTAACTTGGCTAAGTCAGTGTTGATTCCAATGGGGAATGTGGAGCAAGTGGGCATGCTAGCCGGTATTCTAGGGTGTGGGGTTGCCTCTCTGCCAATTAAGTACCTTGGTATGCCGTTGGGGGCCACTTATAAGGCTAAGCATATTTGGGATGGAGTTATCGAAAAGATAGAACGTCGGTTGGCCGGTTGGAAAAGGTTGTATTTGTCGAAGGGTGGCAGGGTCACACTTATCAAGAGCACTCTTACTAACTTGCCTACTTATTATCTGTCTCTTTTTCCTATTCCGGTTTGCGTTGCCAAGCACATTGAGAAGTTACAGCGTAATTTCTTATAGGGTGGGCTAGGCGAAGAGTTCAAATACCAATTGGAGAAGTGGTCAAGGGTTTGCACTCCGATTAAGGAAGGCGGGTTGGGTATTAGAAATTTAATGGTGTTCAATCATGCCCTGTTAGGAAAATGGTTGTGGTGTTATGGATCGGAAAGAGATGCTTGGTGGAGGGTTGTGGTGGATGCGAAGTTTGGAAGCTTATGGGGAGGGTGGTGCTCTATGGAGATTTTAGGTACTTTTGGGGTAGGGTTATGGAAGAATATTAGGAAAGGGTGGGACACTTTCCAAGGCTTTACGCGTTTTGAGGTGGGGGACGGGACTAAGGTTCACTTCTGGCATGTTTTGTGGTGTGGAGATACGGCATTCAAGACAACTTTCCCTGGTTTATTCAGTATTGCCTGTGCGAAGGACGCCTCAGTTGCGGTTCATTTGGAGGTGCGGGGTGGCTCTAATCAGTGGAATGTTAGTTTTTCTAGATGGGCTCATCATTGGGAGGTGGATGTATTTGTCTCTTTTTTCCAGGTGTTGCATTCTACTCGAGTGAGACGAGGGTATGAAGATAGGTTGTGGTGGATTTCCTCCAAACGAGGCCGTTTCAAGGTCAAACTTTTATTTGCTTCCTTGGCATGTACTGAAGGGAGGCAATTCCCTTGGAAGAGTGTGTGGCGTATACAAGCTCCTTCGAGGGCGAGTTTCTTTGTGTGGTCGGCGGCTTTGGGCAAAATTTTAACACTAGACAACCTAAGGAAGCAGCATGTGATTGTGACGAACATGTGTTGCATGTGCAAGAGGAATGAGGAGACGGTAGATCATCTTCTTCTTCATTGCGAGGTAGCTTATGCTTTGTGGTGAGCATTTTTCGGTCGGTTTGGGTTGTCTTGGGTGATGCTGAGACGGGTTTCCGATTTGCTCGCCTGTTGGTGGTCTTCGGGAAGGAGGGGGAGTGCTGCGGTTTGGAAGATGGTGCCTACTTGCTTTTTTTGGTGTCTATGGAGGGAGAGAAATAATAGGTGTTTTGAGGACTTGGAGGGTTCCTTGGAAGACTTATTATCCTATTGCTTTCATACATTGTACCTTTGGACTGTGGCACTTGTCTTCCCAGTGTCAATTAGTTACGATGACTTTCTTGTTCGCTTTTCCCTTTCTAGTTAAGTGATCCTATTGTATACTCCTGGTGTACTTTGGGGCGCCTTTACACTTTTAATAAGACTGGTTATTACTTATCAAAAAAAAAAAAAAAAGTTTGTTCGAAATTTATTAGAACATTGCGTATAGAAGCAACTCATGATATGGCTCATTTTAGGCATTACAAAGTTGTCATCATCTGTAGTATAAGTACATCTATTACATAAGGATCCTTTTGACCAACTAGTAGATTCACATGTATTGTAGCTCAATCAAGTCATTAAAAAGCCAGAACCACCTGAAGTAGAAAGAAACATCCAGGGCAGGTTAGCAGGTAAGGATACTTTTGACCATCCAGATTATAAGTTATTGCTTAATTATAATTTCTAGTAGAGTACTAAAGGAAACTAAGCCATCGTCATATTGTTTTTTTTTCCCCAAACAACAGGAAAGGGCTATAATTTACATGAATTAAGCGCGATAGCCTTCTAACCGTAGCCTCCCATTGTATCACGCACAAATGTTTCAAAAGGAATACTTCCATATATCAATTATCATGAGATAATTATGTGATCACTTTATGTTTCCTTCTTCTTTTTCTCCTTCTTAGTCGCTCTCTTGTATATTCCCTGTGTACTAGGGTTGCGCTCCTCTGCGCTTTGATTAATACATCTTTTTTACTTATCAAAAAAAAAAAAATTTATGTGATCACGTGCGGGTATAGAACAAAAGTGTTTTACATTTAAAATACACTTCCCTAATACAAAAATAATGATGATCAAGGATATTTATATAACAGGAAATGTTACGATGAATGTTTGCGATATAGAACACAGAGTCAGGAAGTCAAAACTGTAATCTGGTTCAGAACTTCTATTAATGGTCTCAGCTGCATCAGCACCTGGTAATGGAATAGTGGACTATGATGCAAATAAATAAACAGCTAAAACTCTTCTAATCATAACAACAGTAAGACAAAGCATATTTGTCATCTAACCTTAGTATGCCAGTCCCACAACCTACATCCATCACAACAGCATTATTCAGGAGAGAAGGGTTTTTCAAGATAGCTTGTCTATAAGCATCTGTTCTTACCTGCAATAACCATTATATATGAGATAGCATTAACAAAAATCTTGCACATTTTTCCTCCGAGTCAAGCTTTTTTACTAGCAAAAATTGACACAAGTAAAGTTCACATCTACCAGAAACCAAGAGATAAACTAAGAACCTTATCACTTATCATCTCTCTGTGGATGCCAAATGAACTATAAGCCCCAAAATAATTCTTGTTCGCATTCTTGATATCCTTTGCAATAAGAGTAGGAAAAGAAGCTCTTAAAGGTTTATCTTTCAATTTTCTACCAGATGAGTCAGCATGTTCTCTTGAATCCACACCATTGACCACCACCTTCTCCAAGGAACTTGCTGTGTGTGAATAGTCATTGGAAGCAGAAACAATTATCCCTCCATTTTCGTCACAGGTATCTGCACTAAATACGGTAGTGTCCCCTGCATTCTCGTCATCAATAGAAATCTCTTCAAAATTTTCCAAATCCCTCATCAGTTCTTCTTTGTCAGCTGATGCAGTACAGTCATCTTCACCTGCTTCATCTTCACCGAAACTGTACAAGAGTGAGTCATCTTTAATGAAAGGATTCAGATATCTATCATCTTCCCAAAGCGACTTAATGTCCTCAACGTTGACTGTTTCATGTAAATGATTCTGAAGATCTTGGTTAGACTGACAGGTAACACCGCAACTCCAACATCTGTTTTTGGCCACCTGGTATGAAAAAGGAATGATAGATGATTAGAAAATATCACACCATGAACTTTTGATATGCACAAAGTTATTAACCTTGCAATCTCGCACACAAATCCTCAAATCCCTATACTATCTCAATTAATCTACGCATGTGTGTGTATGCAATCAAAACCCTTGACATGGTTTTCATCATTGGACTTCGACACGACAATAACCATTAAACTGAGCGATTTGCAATAATAGAGCACATCGATTCCATTTTTCTTGACAGCCAAGCAGAAGAGATTACAAAGCAAACCAAAACATCTTCTCTGAATGCTGAGAATATGCAAGAAAAGACAGCACAGAACAATATTTTCCACTAAACTGAGCTTTACACGGTTATTTTACTTCATTCGGCATGAATTTCCGTCTCGTAATTTTTCTGCTTTCTCAGCAACCAAAACTCAATACACGCTCATAAAATACTGAATTTTAATCCAGCGTGAGTTTTATTACTCTACTTTCGCTCGTCTTCTCAGGAACCAAACAGATATCAAACCAAATAAGACACTCACCTGAGAGCGGACGTAGTTGATGAGCTTAAACGCACCGTAGAAGTCCAAACCCAAGCTTGTCCGAATACCGCGAAAATCGAAGCGGTGTGAAGTACTGCAATGCTTGAATAGCGCATCGCACGAACCGTACTTGGAGTCGCAGAAGAAGCAAAGTAAGTCGGAGTCGGAGCTGTCTCCTTCTTCTTCTACGTCGTCCTTTTCGGCTTCCCAGTCGTCCCAGCCTTCGAGCACTTCGTCTTCGCTTTCTTCTTCGAGTTCGTAGTCCATTGATTCTGTTTCGTTTGGTGGGAGAGCTTTGGCCATGTGTGCTGTAATGGAGGGTTTGGAAAGAGCAGAGTGGTACGGTTCGCGTGGCGGTTTAAGTGTTTAAACCCTAAGGCCTATGCAGAACCCAAAAAAAAACAAAAATATTTTAAAATATATATATATATATATATATATAAAGTGTTTAAGCCCTAAGGCCTATGCAAAACCAAAACAAAAAAACAAAAACAAAAAAAAAACTTCCACATATGTGCTTTGCCCCAAAATAAAAAGTTCACAAGGGTGTGAATTGATTTACGATAATATTTTCTCTATTTTTTTTCATTTTTTTTCATCTTATTTTATAAATGCACTAAATCAATCATTAAATTTAAGAATTTATTTGGATTTCACACAAATTCAATGATAGATTCATCCATTTACTATAATGATGATTAAAATATAGTTAAGAAATTAATGAATTTTATCATTTATCGCATTAAAAACATTACAAAAGTCAATTTTCTCTCACTGTTATTACCACCATTGATTACTTTTCTCTTTTTTTTTTTTTTTTAATATGTCCATAAAATATGAGAGAGAGTAAAAAGGGATTCAAATTATTAATTTTCGATTTACGAGGCATAGTCTCTAGTCGATTTAGTTATTTCTTGAAGACCATTATTGAAGTATTGAGATTGAAAAGGATGGGTTCCATCCAAATGTGTTAAATGTAAAGTCGAATGTATTTTATTTTGAAAATAAATTTTTTTTGTCGTTTTAGGTTTTTTTTTTTTTTTTTTGAGAGAGAGAGAGAGAGATAGGGGTTTGGTGTTTAGTATGAAGGCAAATTTGACTATTTCCTAGATTATTAGTTTTGTTAATGGCATTTGACCAATAAACAATCTTTTATTATCAATGGTAGACCAGTAGTTGGACAATAAGGGGAAGACAAAGGAAGAACAATATAAATTCAAAGGGAAAACTAGGGACTTGAAACTATAGGAACCACAATTTATTTTTTAACTCCATCTTTAATTTTTTTTTGCAATTGAAATGTTTAAGATTTCAAGACTTTGTATTAGTTAATAAAGGGGAAATTAGTTTTAGTTAGCAGGTCTTCATGCGAAATTTAACTTAGCCCATCAATTTTCAATTTCAATAATTAAGTTTCTAAATTCTATTCTCATTGTAAATAAGTTCATTTATTTACCATTCAATCAACTAACAAAACATGCCCAGGAATTAGAATCCTCAATTGAACTGAGAATATCTCGCTAGTTATATTAGAATAGTATTTTTGTCCCATGGAAAGTGAAAAGACAAAAATATATATTCAATATAATTAACTATATATTTTTTAGTTCGTTTGAATTGAAGAAGATCTTGTTCCTCCTTAAAGAAGGTCGTCCACTATGATTGGTGACTTTCCCTCCGTGATTTGGGACATTGCCCTTAATAGGACAAGGGCATCCACCTCTCATATGGTGATGGGCACCCCCGTCGTAGGTTAGGGGTGAGCTACCACCTATCTTTTAATTTTATCATGACGTGTCAAATAGGAGAGATATGGTATCAATTGTTTTGTCCAGCGTGGCATACATTTAGGACATGTTTGGTACGCATAATGACGATTTTTCATTAGGAAAAACAATAGATTTGATTGAGAATTAAAAAATGTGAAATTAAATAATTATTCGTATTCATTAATTTGATGACGACGCCTACCACCATGGTAGAACCACAGGGTGATCGTACCACCTTCAAAGCCCTTTCGTGCTGGACCCTTGAGGAGTTTCGGGGGTGGTGTGACCACCCATGGCGCCATTGGCGGTGGTTGTGACCATCCCCAATGTTATTGATGATGGTTGTGGTCACCCCAATGACACTCGGTATGATGCGACCATCCTATAGTTTTGTCAAGCTATGGTGGCCGGCCACCCCATAGAATATCTAGGATTTTTTTTAGAAAACTTGACTTACACCTTTGGAAGTATAAAGCGGTTTTAAAATTATAATCTTGAAAATTTAAAATTTGCAATATCAATATTTCATATTTATTCCCTTTTAATTTCACACTTTTTTGTTGTTGGTTAAAATGCCCCATTTTTTGTTAAAAATAATAAATAAAAAAATGCCTTGTCATTATATATATATATATATTAAAAGGGGGTATTTTGAGCATTATAACCAAAAATGGATAAAATTAAAAGGAGTTGAAACATGAGATACCAACATTAAAAATTTATAAACTTTGATGTTATGGTTGCAAAATTGCTCATGCATCAGGGGTGTAAGTGAAGTTATTATTTTTTTTCAATCTAGGTCGTAGAAAATAAATGAATGGGCCTTCGGGGAAACCCATTAAATTCCTCAATAAATATATATTTATCTAATTTTTTAGATTAAGTATTATTTTCTGTAAGTGAAGAGCTATTCCATCATATAAATAAGGAAAATGATAAAAACTGCATGTGGAGAATTCAAGAGAAAGCCTTAAACTAGAGAGAACCTTTCAAAAAAAAAAAAAAAAAAGAGAGAGACATTTGGTCTAAAAGTTGGGTAAAAGTTGGGCTAAAGTTGGGTTTAAGTTATGACTGTATCACACTTCCCACCTATAACTTCTATGGGGCAAAAAATGATATTTTTATTGCACTATAGCATATCTCTTAAGTTTTTTTTTTTTTTTTTGGTAACATATCTCTTAAGTATTTTACCTAGTGAAAAAAGTATAATTCTTTACTTTAACTATTATTTTTTTCACCACAAACTCCAACAGATTCTCTATTTCATTAAGTATTTGCTTTAAAATATTATTTATCATCCTTCTTTTATTATATTATTGCCAACACTTAATTGAAGGGAAAAACAAACACATATATAAAAATCATTCATAAAAACAAAAATAAACATATATGAAAAACATTAATCTCACATGTAGGTACTAATTCTTAAAATTAATAACATAAATAATTTTTTTCATCCAACTGCAATTGATTTGTTTCCATCCATGTGTTTTTGTGCAGTGAATTTTTTTTGCATTAAATTTTTTCATCCAACTGCAATTGATTTGTTTCCATGAAATAAATTTTTTCTGCATTCAATTTTTTCATCCAATTGTATGAAGAAATTGTGTGAGCGAGAGAGATAAATTTTGTGTAAAGAAATTTTGTGTTTGAGAAAGAGACATAACAAATATGAAGAGGTGTTCAGAAAAAAATAAAAGATGTTGGGTGAAAAGAGCTGAAATAAAGATATAATAAACAATATTTTATTCATCTAGTGTGCTATAGTGAATAGCTCCAAATTGCTATTCACTGTAGCAATGTAGCTAATCTAACTAATGACAAGCTATTCTGTTGAAACTAAAAAAGTAGCAATAATAGCTAAATATAGCTAATGTTGATCTTTTAGCGAAGATATTGGAAATACTCTAAATAATGTGTAACTAAATGAAATAATAGATATTCTATAAAAAAAAAAAAAAAATTCAAAAATATCAAACGTGCCCTTAATTAATTGAACTGTGAGATGACAAATAAACTATTTAAAATTGAAAGAAATTATAAATATCTAATTGTCGAGATTAAATTCAAATTGCATAAAAAATGAATTGTTAAATTTCATATATTTTTTAATAAAATAAATAAACAAAGAACACCAAATCGAGATATCCCATCTGTCAAAATCATAAATATTATCAATCGCATTTCAAATGATTGGAACTGTGGGCATAAAAGAGTATTATCTTAAATGTCTTTGTTTAAGTTTGGAATTATACTTAATACAGGTCGTCCACTCTCCTCTTTTCTTTTTTCTCAAGTTTACTAAAAAGCAAAAAGGATTAAATAATAAATAGGATAATAATTAGACTGGTCCCTAGTCAAGCAGGGTATTGTTGTCAAACCACATTTCAAAATGTCCGACAAAACGGCGCAGCACGTGCCTATATTTTCAAATCATTATCTTCACAACCACACGTATATATACAGCTTTACTATTTAGCTCTACAAATATATTCCAAAACACAAAAATAAAAATAAAAAGTTTATTAGATCTAAATCAATTTTCAACTCTGACTCGCTACCCCTTTCGCTCTGTGTCTGCTCCGGGCTCCGGTGACGGTCACCGGAACATTTGCTGCTGATAGCAGCCAATAGTCTTCAAAACTCACCGTTTCACTCCTATTCTAAATTCTACTCCCATTCACGTCACCGTCTCTCTCTCGGAGGCCTCCTTCGCATTTGACTGTCATTCTCTGCTATTCCTCCAATCAAAAGCACCACTTCGATTGCGTGAGTCCCATTGACTTCTATATTTTTTCACTTTATTTTTTTTTTATTTTTTTATTTTTTAAATTTTAATTTGAGTTCGAGATCTCATGGATATTGAGCTTTTGCTTTTCACATTTTCGCTTTGAGCGTATAGGCTCGGTTTGGTTACCAAGGAAAGGTTTTAGCAGAAGAAAAGAAAACAGATCTCGGGTGAAAGAGACTGAGAAGAATGAAGTTTTCAGCTTAACTTACAAATTCTTTTTTCTTTTCTTCCACTTTCCTACCTACTAAACAGAGCATATAAAAGCCACTGTTACTTGCTAGTGGAGTATCAGCTGATTTATCGAGATCTAACTATATTCGAAACAATGCAATGACAATAAATTTGTGTGCGTGTTTTCAAATTAATTTGTTTTGTAGATTATTCTTGGGTTGTAGAGATAGCATTCTTGAGGAGCTGAAATTCGTGGCATTCGATTAAGAAGTTGTTCAGTTTGCCATGGAAGAGTATGTATCCCTCCATTATGAATCTTCTTATCTGAATCTCAATACTCACACCGTTGTATATATAGATAGATACACACATATGAATGAATGTATTGCATATACAATTTATAAGTATGAACTAATTCATACTGTGAAATTGCAAGTGACATTATATATATCTGTGTATGTATGTATGTATGTATGTATGCGCGAAGTCATGTACTTGTCTATCATACTTATGGATTATGACATGTCTAAATATAGGGAAGATGCTGTGGAGGTTCTACAAAGATACAGACGGGACAGGCGAATACTTCTTGATTTTATACTATCCGGTAGTCTGATAAAGAAAGTTGCGATGCCTCCTGGTGCGGTTACACTAGATGATGTGGATCTGGACCAAGTTAGTGTCGATTATGTCCTCAATTGTGCTAAAAAAGGTGGCTGACCATGTTTCTAACTTCCTTTGGGCTAGATTTTTACTAGAATTTGTTATTCAAATGACACTTTTTTAGTGCAGGTGGGATGCTTGAACTATCTGAAGCTATTAGAGATTATCATGATCACACCGGGTTACCTCAAGTTGTAAGCCTCGACTCACTGTGTGCAATTTGTGACATTGTTTACTGTCTTTTTATTCATTATATTAATCATGTAGGTGCTTGCACATGTGTTGTGTGCATGAGCTGGCCTGCTAATGATTTATGTACCTGCTTGCCAATATCTGTTAATTGTTCATCGATCATTTTGTTTATCTTGTTCTTGCTGTTAATGTTTGAACTTTAATCCTTTTGCCTTTATCAGAGGAATACAGGTTATGCTGGTGAATTTTATTTGGTTACAAATCCTGAATATTCAGGTTCACCTCCAAAACGGGCACCACCCCCTGTTCCTGCTTTCACACCTCCTCCTGTATACACACCATCTCCTGTTTCCACGCCAGCTCCTGTTTCCACACCATCTCCTGCATTTGCACCATCACCCATTGTATCAAGTGTGTCGAGATCCGAGTCTTTTAACTCCACACAAGTTCAAGAACTCACCGTAGATGACATTGAAGATTTTGAGGATGATGATGATGCTGAAGAGGTCAATAGTCTCAGAATTTCAAGAAGGAACACAAATGATGCTTCTGATCTTGCACTCAAATTGCCTTCTTTTGTTACAGGTAAAAAGGATTAAGATCTTGGTGTATGTAGTGGGAGGATAGGTTCTTTGCAGCTCATCCCCTGCTGCCCGGGTATTAAATCTTGACTAAGTACCCCTTTTAGTCAGGTTAGGGAAGGAACCATCTCAAGAACTAGTAGGAATAGTGAAAAAAATGGGATTACTTTAAGTTGATAGTATGACCTATGTATATTAAGCATAAATAGTCAATGTTAAAGACCTATACCTATACTTGAATTATTCTCTTTGTGTGGAGCCCCACAGTTTTACTACTTAATTGGTCTAATTAATGGCTAGCACCTTACAATTACTCTTGGACTTGGCTCAGGTGGTAAAGGGTTGGGTGGGTTAGGCCAAAAAAGAAACAAGGAAATATTCTTTTATATTAATATTTTTGACATTTAACAAGTTTTAATAACATTCCTACCTTGTAAAGTATCTTGATGATATATATGTTCTTGTGCACACATAATTATCTGACCACAACTTGACTTTCTTATATTTTTTCAAAGGACAACATAAGACATAAGATAGCATCAGATAGACATAAGTTTGCAATGAGTTTAGTAAGTTATATGAAGTCTCACAGTTAAATGATCTAGATGTTACATATAATATGAAAAACCTGTCGTCGACACAGTAAAGGGACAACATGGTATGTGATATGTTGCATGGCTTTGGCTAGTTTTCGTCTGCAGTCCCAAGCTCTTGATTGTTTTACTTTGTTTTTTCTCCCACATTTTTTTTCAATGCAACTACCCTTGGGGTCCACATTTTTTTTTTTTTTTTTGAATTTATGGAGTCACTTTAAAAATAAATGTAATAACCATTACATACAATATGCCAAACCTGTTGTCAGCGACAGTAAGGGCACAACATGGCAGTAAAATATGCTGCATGGATTTGGGGAGTGTTTGTCCAAAGTCCCCATTTGATTGCTCTATCTTGTTTTATCTTCCACATTTATTTAATATAAAATCCCTTGGGCCCACTCTGTTAAAATATAATTAAATGATTAAATTTATCTCTTCTTATTAGCTTAAACTTTTGGGATAAATGGTGATTTAACACACTCTTCAATTGCATCCATCGCCAATCATCTTCTCTCTTTTTGATTTTCTGACTCACTTTGAAAAGAATATTTACATGTCTAAAACCAAACCCAATACCTGAAATCGAATTACCAATTTGTTGTATCAAATTCTATGCATTGAGTTGGGTTAAGAATAGTCTAGATGCATGGGGATTGACTGATTTACCTAAAGAAAATTGGATGCTAGAATAAGAATGTATTATCATCATCATCATGACCAAGCAATAATACGATTATTTAGCTTTGATAAGAATTATATTGTGCGGGAGATGTAACTTGGAAAAAAAAATTATGTGCAATATTGGTAATATCAAAAGAATCTTGTTTATTGAGACTCTTTGCAAGTATCTTTTTTAAATGGATTGCCATGTTCTCTAGAGTGAGATCTATTCATTTAGAATCCACTCTTTGCTGGGTTTTGAAAGTGTAGAGATTTTGCTTTGTCTCCTTTGATAATTGATATAAAAACATGTTATAGATTTTATGAACGGTTTAGAAAAACACTTTTAAACCTTAGGGTTTGAAAGTGTATCAAAACCTAAGGCTTTGATACCATGTTATAGTTTGTATGAATGGTTTAGACACAAAAGGTGAAGGCTATTAAACTTATTCTCTTGTAGCCTACCACACATATTATTATATAGGGTTAGAGAAATATTGCAATGACCAAAATACCCCCAAACCCTAATAACTCTTCAAACAACTGTCATAGGGGAATTTTTGCATGTATCACAACATTTCAATATTACAGCTGTACTATCAATCATAACTCATAAGGTCATGCTTATGTTAATAAAGGAGACGATGGGGCAAAGTTAGAAATAATGAAATTTCATTTAATGTTTAATCATGTGATTATGTAAATGCCATGTTTATCTTTATGGTTAGTTGCCTTGGGTAATATGATGATCAAAAGTAAAAAATGCATTCCTGGGATGAATTTTATATAAACTGTGGCATGAAAGGAAAAGTTAAAATGCATGAAATGGTTGTTAATAACCTTTGTACTTCTACTGCTTTCAGGAATCACTGATGATGACCTCCGTGAAACTGCATACGAAATCCTCTTGGCAGGTGCTGGGGCTATGGGGTATGCTTCTATCATCTTGTTTGGCATGCGGATCATTCTTCTTTTGTTAGATGAATGAGGACTTGCCAATGAACTTTGTCTCCTACTTTGTTTATGTTTTTTTTACATTTTGCACCCTGTACTGTTTTTATTTGTTACCACTATGTAAACAGGGGTCTCATTGTACCATCAAAGGAGAAAAAGAAAGATAAAAGGTCCAAGTTGATGAGGAAGCTTGGACGTAGTAGAAGTGAAAATGTTGTGACACAGTCACAACGTGCACCTGGTTTGGTTGGCTTGTTGGAGACCATGCGTGTCCAGATGGAGGTAATTTTAAGCGAAACTCTTATGTAGGAGTTTTCACATCTTCACTCCTTTCTATTCTATTTTAGTTTTTGTCTCACTCTCCAAACTGCTAATTATACAATACACACCATGCCTTGCAGCCCACTGTAAGAATTCTATATAGATTATACCCTTAGCAAATGTGTTACCATTGTTTTCCTTTTCATTTCATGGTATTGTGGATCTTAATACCATGTGACCCTGATGTGATGTAGAATATCACTCTTATACTGATATCTGAAATTAGACTTGTAGCATGTTCAGTGAAAGAGAACTTATTGATGGAGGGCATAAATTCAAAGAATGCAATGAAGCAAATAGAGATTTATCTCCTTTTTCATTGTAATGTTGCGAGAGATTTGTGGAACATGGTATTTTAGATGTTTTGTGTAGAGTGGTTTATGCCTAAACAGGTGTTAGATCTTTTGGCTTTTTGGAAAGGAAGGGTTATTCGTATTGATATTAAAATTGTTTGGAATGTAATCCAGCCATGTTTAATGTGGTACATTTTGAGAGAAAGGAATGCTTGAAGTTTCAATGATTGCGAGAAGAAGAGTTTGGACCTACAACTATGTTTTCTTAAATCCCTTTTTGAGTGGATCTCTGCTAATGCCTCTCTTAATATCTCCAATTTTGTTCTCTCTGTTCTCTTTCTTGATTTGTTGGGTATTTTCTTTTGTATACTCCCCGTGTACTTGGGTTTTGCTCTTTACGTTCTTTAATGAAATTGTTTTACGTAAAAGGTAAAAACTTATCCCAAAAACAAAAGAAAAAGGAAAAGGAGAAGAAAAATTGTAGTAGTAATAAAGCTACATAAATATAGGGGCTTTACAAAACTTTTTCTGTTTTGTAATTTATAATTTGGATCCTTTTCTGCAAGTGACTCCTTTATGTGAGTCACTGATTGTCAGCCAGAATAGATGTGGTGTTAGCCAGAGGGTTTTCATAGTCCATGCTGGCTCTTTTATGTAATTTGTCGTGCAATTCTGTCTACTAATTGTCTTTGGGGTTTCTGAGTGAAGTGATGATTCTTGCCATTCTTATGCATGAAAACAGATATCCGAGGCAATGGATATTAGAACAAGACAAGGGCTACTTAATGCACTTGGGGGAAAAGTGGGAAAAAGAATGGATGCCCTATTGATTCCTCTGGAGTTGTTATGTTGTATTTCGCGCACAGAATTTTCTGACAAGAAGGCATACATAAAGTGGCAGAAAAGGCAGGTAAGTTCTTCCCCTTTCTCTGTCATTCTGTTTTTGGGGCATATAAGTTCTCTTTTAAGGAAAATTTGGAGTGGTTGTAATATATAAACTTAACACTGATGGTAAATTTTTTCAATTTTTTGTTAGTTCAGTTAAATATGTTGGAGGAGGGGCTTGTTAATCACCCTGTTGTTGGATTTGGAGAATCTGGGCGCAAGGCGAGTGAGTTGAGGAATCTTTTGGCAAAGATTGAGGAATCTGAGGTGTGTGTCTTATTGACTTATTGTTTATTGTTGTTTACCTATTATTAACATCAGACCATGCTAAAACATTGCTTACCTGTGTATTCCTTCCGTGATTGGCTGTTAAAACCATTCTCTTGTAAACTGTTACTTCAACTGGTTAGTTTTGAGCTTTCAATTTTAAGTTGTTTTTGAATTCTGCCAGTTATATTTCTTGGCTAAAAGAGGAACTTTGCTTTTGGGTGTTTAGACGCACTCTTTTTTTATACTCCCTGTGTAATTGTGTTGCACCCCCTTTTGGGTTTTTAATATATACAATTTTACCTATTAAAAAAAGAAAGAGGAACTTTGCTTTTGAAGATTTAAAAAGACATCTATGTCCTTGAAGAGGTTTATTTTATTTATTTAGTCTTTGGGACTTGTTTCTTGTTGGATCAGATAGGACCTTGTTTATTATCTCCGTTTTATTCAACTAATGGGGTTTTGCTTGTGATTCTTAGCTTGTTATTTCTTCCAATTCTAGTTAGGTACAGCATATCATGAAGAAAGAAAAGTAAATAATATAATGTTGCTAATTTGAATTTTACTAGAACTTTATTGTTGCCTTGTTTGAAGTCTATGTTATATCATCTGCTAAACGTGTTGATGCACAGTTCTTCAGAAAATCTAATATTTCCTCTATCTGTCTTAGAGTTTGATTTTCTATGCTTGTTCACTGTTTAAAGTCGATATAGATTTTTTTTTTCACTCTTCAAAAGAACCCCTATATAAAGAAGGAAAAGGGAGTTTTTCTAAGTTTGAGTAGATGAAGAAGTTTTAATAACATGTGAATGTTACTAAATGATGTCACCTTAAATGTCGGATTTCCCAAAGATGGAAAAACAAAATGGAACCGAGAGTCTTAATTTTTTGCTTTTGTCCTTGGCCTCTGCATGAATTTTTTTTTCTTTTCCTTTTCATAAATTTGCGTTGATTGGCAATTGTGCATCGTCATACTTTCTGAGTCATGATGCTCAAGTTTTCTACCAATATTACATAAGCAGCTTTATGATCATCCTTGTGTATCTTTTATGCAACTCCTTAAAGCCTTTGGCATAATCTTGCTTCTGTGCTGTATTTCTTAAATGATTGTACATCATTATTATTATTATTTTTTTAATGGTAAATGACTATATATCATTATCTTCTTCATTTGCTAATTTCTGAAAATTCTGGGTTGTTTCTCAAAGAAATTATTAGAATATTAATTTAAATGACTAAGTCCACAATTTCCTATCAGTTTAAGATTTTTGGATGAATGATGACTAAACATGGTATTAGATCAGAGGTCATGAGTTTAAACTTTGACTTTATCTCCATTTCACTTAAATGTTTTACTTGTTGGGCCTCACTTGTTGAGGGGGAGTTTGAACCCATACGTGAGAGAGAGAATTAAAATATTAATTTAAATGATTAAAACTTAAGCTTTTAGGATAAATGATAATTTAACATAAATAAATGTACTTGTCATTGTATCAAAACTCTTAAGGCTTTTCCAGTTTCTCCTCCAATTATTAAGTAACAAGATGGTAACTAAACGCTCCACCTTATTAAATGTCTGTTTATCTGTTTCTTTTCTTTACTTATCAAAAAAAAAAAAAAAAATTAAATGTCTTTCAAGCTTAGATTGGTTTACATTTTTAGCACGCTTCTATCTCTCTTTTGCATCTTTTTATTTGGCTTGCTGCTAGTGATCCTGATAACTTTCTTTTTCTTTTCATTTCCGATTTTAGTCTCTTCCATCTTCCACGGGTGAACTCCAACGAACGGAATGCTTGAGATCTCTGAGAGAGATTGCCATTCTACTTGCTGAGAGGCCAGCTCGCGGCGATTTAACTGGTGAAGTATGCCACTGGGCAGATGGTTATCCCCTAAATGTTAGACTATATGAGAAACTGCTTTTCAGCGTCTTTGACATGTTAGATGAGGGAAAGCTGACAGAGGTTAGTAGCTTTTTTGTTAGGTGAAGAAAGAAGTCCTCAAATTTTGAAGTTTTAGATTTCTTTCATAGTTTTGAGTTAGTTTCTGCTTGAAAACTGGAATTAAAGCTCCATGGAGGTAGGCTTATGTTTGAGTTCTGTTCGAAATTGCTTATAAAATTTAATGTCTGGTTAAATGTATGATAGTTTTTACTTATCAAAAAAAAAAAAAAATGTATGATAGTTTAGACATGCTTTGAAATTTTGGATTTATTATCAAACTTTCATTAGAGATGTTAGTCGGAGTTGGACTGTGATCCGATTACTTATCAAAAGAAAGAAGTCAGACTGTGATCCAAGAAATTGTTTTGTAGAAAAAACATTATGATGATTAATTTTAGCTACATTTTTCATAATTTGCTTGATCGGACCATGCATAGCTTATTTTTATTGCCAGGAAGTGGAGGAAATCCTTGAGCTCTTGAAGTCGACATGGCGTATTTTAGGAATCACAGAGACCATCCATTACACCTGCTATGCATGGGTACTATTTCATCAGGTATAGTAGTTTAGAAATAGGCCTCAACGTTCTGGTTTCCTTGAGGGAAAGCCTACAGGGAAAACTCTCAGGTTGATGAATTACCTAAAATTTTTTTTTTGATAAGAATTAATGAATTACCTAAAAATTGATGAATTACCTAAAAATTCCAGAGAACATTGTTGATTTAATCTCCCTTTAAATTCCCTCTTTGGGTAGAAATATTTGCAAAAGAGTTTCATGTCTGTCAAAAAGTGTAATTGGGAATAATCAGCTGAGTTATTGTTTCTCTCCCACTTTCTTCCTATTCGTCTCATCAGCCACTTCTTATTTGCAAGCTTTTGTTTCTTGAGACTGATTTATTTCTCTTTGTCTCCACTAATGATCAATACTACAAATAAAAAATTGTTCATTGTGATTAGTTGTTTTTCTTTTTATGTGATTGCAGTATGTCATCACAAGTGAGCAAGGAATCTTGCGACATGCCATGGAGCAGCTGAAGAAAATACCATTGAAGGAACAACGGGGCCCACAAGAGAGGTTACACTTGAATGGTTTGCATTCCAAAGTTGAACAAGGGGGATTTCGGGATATGTCTTTCTTACAATCCTTTTTATCACCGATCCAGAAATGGACTGATAAGCAGCTAGGAGACTACCATCTGCACTTTTCTGAGGTTTGATATACCATTGGTATTTGGTAGCAAAATATGTGGATGTCTAGTTTGATACATCGTCTGGCTGGTCTGAGATTGCTTTGCATATGAGCTTGTGATTCTCTTTTTGACATCCAAACTGTTATAAGATAGGTGTAATCAATTTACTGCATGCATATTCTCCTTGAGCTATTATTTTTGCTCATACATTAACGATTCACAGTTTGTTGTGTTATTGTTGCTTTTGTCCAATTGTCACCTTTGTTCCTTCTGTGTCTTGTTTTAAAAAGAATCCCCTCTTCTTCAACAGTGCGCACAACACTTCTCTTATTGTTGCTTCTGTCCAACTGTCACCTTTATGTCTTCTGTTTCTTGTTTTGTGCTTATATCCATATCTCTACAATTTTTAATGTGTGCTACAACATGAATGATTCAGTGTATATTTTATGAACTGATATGTATATAACTATGATCCAGCGTCTGCTCAGCATCTTATGATATACATACAGTAAATGATACAACACATGCTACGTGTATGATACAATAATCATGCATGCAAAAATCTCTCCTTTTAGGGATAATTAAAAGTAAATCAGTTTTAGAAACTTTCTCCTAGAAACTTGCCATATTTTCAAAGCATTTGAAGATCATCTTTTGCTTTCTGTTGCCTTCTCTACTGAAAGATCTTCTTTAGGGTGCTTAATATGTACAGCCATTTTATGTAATTGTAGAAAGCAAGCCTAATTATTGTTGTGTTCATTTGATTATGAAGCTCTTGTAAGCTAAGGCAACTATTTGTTTCTTCAATGTATCTTGGTTATAATCATTTATCAAAAATATATCTTGGTTACAATCTCTTAGACTTTGTTGTTTGTTTTCCTCTGGTGAATTGTTTTGCCCTTTTAGTTACTTTTATTGTAGCCATCTTCTTGGTTTTGCAACTCAGTTTCATGGTCTAATGTTTCTTGAAGAAATCAGCAATGATGGAGAATATTGTAGCAGTTGCAATGGTTGCTCGAAGACTTCTTTTGGAAGAACCCGAAGTAGTATGTATAACCTTTCTTCTGAAGCACACATTTTTCACTTGAAGTAAATTTTTTCTTGAAAACAATTAAATCAGGTTTTATGAAATTGAAAGATAGGGGTTGTGATATGACTTCCTTACAATAGTCAAAACGCTTGTCCAGGACTGTTTAATTTGCATCTATACATTTTTACGTGTAGATTGTTGAATGTTTAACATCTCATTTTTCTGTAGGCAATGCAATCTTTATCCATCACAGATCGAGATCAGATAGAATCCTATATATCCTTGTCCGTTAAGCATGCTTTTTCCAGGGTATGTGTTCAACTCAATTGTAGTAAATTTTCTAGTTGTAGTAGGTCCAATTAATGTTATTTGCTCAAATGATTAGTTGGCTTCCCTCAATAGATCTGTCTTATAACTTTTTCGCTTGCTTATTGAAGCTTGGGCCCAACTTCAATTGATGCCAATCATAAATGCTTAGTATGACTATGATAATTTCAGCTGAGATTGGCTTTGGTTAGTTTAGGAATCAGTTAAATTGATAGAGTTATAACCTGGTATCAGAGACTCATGGTTTCTGCCTTTCTGGTGTATCAATTTACATTAATTATTATGTTTTACTTGAATTGGATGGGCATTAACATATTATTATTATTATTATTATTATTATTATTATTATTATTTTTGATAAGTATTAAGAGGTTTTATTAAAGAAAAATGGGCCCTAAATATACATGGAGTATATAAGGGAAGCCAAAACTCACCCACAAACCCAACAATCCCCACCAGAATCACCCCACAACCCACAGAAGCACTCCAACAATCCCCACAGAATCACCCCACAATCCCCACAGAATCAATATTGAACTCCTCATCGATGGCACAGCCGGCCTAGTACCATGGAAGTATACAAGATAAAATTTGAAAGGTAATTTAACATATTGAATTTAAGTAGTGGATTTAATCAATAGGAAGGCAGTGATTAATTTGGATCAAAGGTGAGACAGTGCAAAAGCAATAAATTCACATGACAAATTAAGTGAAACTTCCAAGCTTAAGATTTTAAACCTATTTTTACCCCCCTCCCCCCCCAAAAAAAAAAAAAAATTATCAAGCTGTTAAATAGTCTCTATATTATAATGTACTATTATACCAAGGAGGGAAATGTCTCCATGACTGTCGATCTTTATACTAACACTCTTAACATATACGGAGTACTTTTCATTTATAGATGCTTTGATAGTTACTGATCATCACATCATAAATCATGATTGATATACTAAGTTCAAATGTAGATGTGCCCTTAGTTTTACCTTGCAGTTTTTGGTAAAGAACTTGAATAATATTTTTCAGATATGTTTCTTTTCTTGGTACAGTTACTGCACACTGTTGAACAATCAGACTCAATACATGGACATCCTTTGGCATTGCTTGCAGAAGAGTCCAAGAAATTTCTGAAAAAAGATTCTACCATGTTTATGCCAATTTTCTCTCAGAGGCATCCTCACGCTGCTATTTTTTCAGCATCCCTAGTTCATAAGCTGTATGGGAACAAGTTGGTAAGCTTATATTTACTTGGTTTATATAAGCATATGTTCTCATATTTTGTCCTTGATAAAGTATTAATCACACCTCTTATTTTCAGAAACCTTTTCTTGATGGTGCTGAACATTTGACCGAGGATGTTGTATCTGTATTTCCGGCAGCTGATAGCCTTGAACAGTATATACGGTCTGTTATTGTGTCTTCATGTGAAGAGGAGACTGCAGAGGTCTACTGCAGGAAACTAATTCCATATGAGGTGAGATAAATGAATTAATTACCCAGATGATTTCCTCTCTTTTGTACTGGTAAGAGAGTTTTAATGGTGTTAAGAAATGGTAACTAATGAAATCCTGCCTATTAGAGGCTGTACAATTGAAATGGACAGAGTGATGCCAATTAACTAAATCTTTTTTTTTTTTTTTTTTTTGATTAGTAATTTCAATATCTTTAATAAAGCGCAAAAGGACGCACTAGTAACTAAATCTTAATTTTTCTAAAACCCTCAAACATAATTGATATTTAAGCTGCATGCCATATCCTAGCTTTTATGCACCTGATTGCAAAAGAGGCTTGCAATTTTAAGAAGGGTGTTAGGTGTTGTTCTGATATTGCAGGTCTGCATTTAATTTTGAGGCATCAATCAGGAATGTTACCTCCCCGTGCTTTCCTCCAAAACCCTCCACCTTGATATATAAAACAGCAAAAAAACTAAGATGAAGAGTTTTCATACTTTTAGTAGCACTTAATGATGTGCACTAAATTTTGCAGTTTGAGATAGCTCATATTATGTATATGCTTGTATATATGCTTTTCAATATTAGCTTGCTTGAGCGTGAGGTTGTGTGACCAACCTTAGTTCAGTGTACCATATATTATTTCTTGTCTCTTGATGGTTTATAATTTTCCTCTTGATCTTTTTCTGTCAAATTTAATTTTCTTAACTTTTGCATTTCCATGTAGATTGAATCTTTATCTGGAACATTGGTGATGCGCTGGGTCAATTCACAGCTTGGAAGAATTTTAGGTTGGGTTGAACGGACTATTCAACAAGAGGTGAATTCTCAAGTTAACTGAAGGGATATTTAATGCCTAAACAGTAAAATACATGGAATTTATTTTGTGAAGGAATCAGAATCCAGAGTGGATTATTCATTTCATCTACAATATTTATCAGTAAGCTGAGATTCAATGGTAGCTGATTATGTTACCATTGACGTATGTAGGCTGCTTTTTTACAGTGAGAAATTTGCTGTTATGAAAACTCAAATCTACTAGTCAGCTAAACCATCCTTTCTGTTATGGTCCTGTGTTCTGCATTACACTAATTTGTAGAATTCTGGATGCTGCTTGCTTCCTTACATACAGCAACAATGTGTGCTTCATAACAAGTAGAGAGAACTATAGGAGGTTTCCTACAACTTGGTCAGCGTGTTTGGTAGAAGAATAAGGCTCTGTTTAATTTGGTTTCAGTTTCTCTGATACAAAAGTGAATGCTAACGTATCTAGTTTCTACTGACAAGCCAATTCTGTAGTATTTGTGAAGGTGGAGACCCTAAGATAGCAATTACATGCAATAACGGTGCTGTTCATGTCTTGCTAATCTATGAGCATGGTCTGCTGCTTAAAACCCATATTGAACTGAGTAAGGAAATAGAAGTCATTTATTCCCATACAAATTGCTTATAATGTTGTGTCCATGTTGTAACTTTTTAAGGATTGCTCTTGATTGGCATCGGATGCCTATTAACGACCAGCATGTCAGATATTTGTGCACATTACAAAAATTCATCTGCAAACATTAATACTATTTTGGTTAGTTTCTCAAACACAGATGCACACAATACAAGAGAACACGAAAAACACACAAAAGCAACAAGCAGAGATGCATTGCTGCGACCTTGTCTAGATTTTGGGGAATGCCCTCCTCATCTCTGTCTTGAAGGGCATCAGCCGCTTCAATGTTCAACTAGTATTACCTTAGAATATGTTTGAGTACCAAACTCTCCAGTAATGATTTTATGATCAATGGAGCACCATATGTTTTGACAAAGACACATGGTGTCCGACATGATTTCCCTTAGTCTAAGCACAGGAAATGACTATACGTATGGATGTGCATTAGATATACATTAAATGTATCTCTTTGACATTTTTTAAGAATTTGTTAGCATCTAAGTTTTAACTATGATAAAAAGTTACTTGGTGATAAGTTCCTCAATGTCAAGGCGTAATGTAGGTATACTCCATTTTGTCAATCTGGTTCAGTTTTTCTTTTGTGGTCCTGCCTACTGCTGGAAATATGATATTGGTTAATTATCTATATGTCAAGTAAGACCTGATGTCGAGCAGTTATAGTGTAGAATTGTGCACATAAAGATGGATTTTCCCACTTCATTATGGCACTTATAAGGGGTTTTTGGGGGGAGTGTGGGTGCGGTGGGTTACCAAATTTTTGTCCTCTTTTCAACATCAACAGACTTATAAACAAATTAGGTTCCTTCAGGTGGATTACCTTTCAACCGGCACTTGGACAGTTGGCTATCCAGTTTTCTTCAGAAAGTGATCATATATGTGATCATTTTCATAAATAATTGGCACACTGTCTTGCAGCTACCTTGTTTCTCCTGCTTATAAATGGTATTTATTGTACTAACAAATAATCTGCTTAGAAATTGATGTAAATTCACCATAGTTTCAATTTCGAGAAGACTTGTTCTTTCTTCATCTTCCCTCCATCGAGACATTTTATTCACTATATAGCTTAATGGTCCTGTTCATCCTTTTTCAGAGGTGGGACCCAATATCGCCTCAACAGCGGCATGGGAGTTCAATTGTTGAAGTTTATCGAATTGTGGAGGAGGTATGCATGTGTTTGTTTGTCCTTACATTCCCTTGATGATTGATTTGTTAGTTTACATGCAAGATATGTTTATATTTGGTTGGATTTGTATGAAGTTAATCGCCAAAAGTCTGTTGCTTCATATTTAATTAAATGCAAAGCATGTCGGTTGAATTTGACTAAATTTTGTAATACTTCCTGTGTACATAGGTTGCACCTTTGTACTTATCAAAAAAAAAAACATAGGTTGCACCTTTGCTCTTTTTAATGAATTTGTGATTACTAATCAAGAGGTTTGAGATAAGGTACCTTTAGCATAGAATAGCTCAAAAAATGCATCCAACAACTCTATTCTGCTCCTTGCCCTTAGAAACTGTCTCTCTTCCCCCCCCACCCACCCACCCGGCCTTCTTCTGGACATCTGCCTTGGGCAAAATCCTGACAGTGGACAATCTAATCAAAGGAACATTCCTATTGTGGATTGGTGCTGCATGTGTACATTGAGTGGGGAGTCTATCATTTTCTACTTCCTTGTCCTGTTGCAAGGGATTTGTGGTCATTTGCCTTTTCTCTCTTTCGGGTTCACTGGGTGATGTCAAAAGGTGGTTGATATGCTTCTTTGTTGGACAAGAAATATGCCATTAAAAAAGTAGTCTGATTTGGAAAGTTGTATAACTTTGTCAGATGTCGGTCACCTGGTGAGAAAGAAACAAAAGGACTTCTAGTGAGTTGAAATCTCTACAAACATGTTGAAGGCTTTATTTTTTATGTGATTGGACTTCTACTTTGGTAAGTAATGAAAAACTTTATTGAAAACGTAAGGCGCTCTTAAGTACATAGGCTGTATACACATGGAGCACAAGCCTGAAGCCCAAAAAACAGCAAAAACACCCACTACTTAGCCCACAAGACAAAAAGCCTAAAGCCCTCAAACGCTAACGCTCCTTGCCTTTCCCATGCTTTTGTTGATTTCTTAAACTTATGTTATATTTTTTTTTGGAGAAGGTCTAAGGTTTACTCTGTAGGGGTGGGTCTGTAGGGCTCTACCTTGTCGAGGTTCCCTGTCATCAAATTTTTTTTTTTGGAGAATCTCTTGTATGCAGCCTATACTTGTGAGGTTATCCTTTCTAACAGTATTTTATTTACTCATAAAAGGAGGGGGAAATGGGGGGTTCCCTTTTTCAAACTGATGAATCAATGACATAAGACATGGTTTTAATCTTTTGACTGGAGGTCAGGCATTATGGGAATGGAATTGACTGGTGGAAGCTTACAAGTATATAATCCCATACTTTGGTCAAAATTCCTTCACTTTTATGGAAGCATTTGTTTGTGGAGTTAAAAGTGCTTGTCGGCTTGGTGTTCATATCTTTTTATGTACGCTTGCACTGTAATCTTTTGTAGCACTTACAAATACATTAATAAAGCCTTTTATGATTTATATTTTTGATGCAGACAGTTGACCAATTTTTCACTTATAAAGTTCCAATGCGGGCTGCAGAGCTGAATAGCTTGTTTCGTGGCATTGACAATGCATTTCAAGTGTATGCGAATCATGTAATTGACAAGCTGGGTGAGTGTGTGCAGTTAGTACATAGTTGAGTGTTCTTGTTATAAAGAATCTGGATGTCACTTTTCCAGAGCAATTACACTTTGAGTCGAGAGAGGTGCATTTGTTTTTCTTTTTCTGTTTTCTTTAGGTTAAATCATCATTTATCCCAAAAGCTTAACCTTATAGAAAGAGGTAAATTTAATCATTTAATCAATACCTTAACATTCCTCCTCACTTATGGGCTCAAATTCTCTTTTAATAAGTGAAGTCCAACACGTAGAATATTTAATTTAAATTGAGGGGGAAGGGAGGGGGGGTGACTTGACGGAGTCAAGATTCGAACCTAGGATCTTTGGCTCTGATATTATGTTAAATCACCGCTTCTTCCAAAAGCTTAAGCTTATAGGAATACATAAATTTAATCATTTAATCAACACTTTAACACTTTGTAACTCATTTTCAGGTTCTTTTAATTTTGTTTTTCCACACCATAGTCATCATCTAAGTAGCATGACTTATATATGGAGTTGTATCCCTGTTGAATATGTACCAGCTCAAGATGTTATATGTAAAGTCTGCGGTAGATCTTTGGACTAAATGACATCTCTTTCGCCCATAAATAAGGATTGCAGGGCGAGGTCATGAGTTCTATCCTGTCGGTGCGTCCATAAGTTGTATCTACCTTTGAATTTTTTTTTTTTTTTTAAAAAAAAAAAATTGGTGAAGAATCTTATTTTTTAGCTTAAAAAAAGGGAAAAATAGTCAAGATAATAAAGGGTGAACCTCTGTATTAGAAAAGGAAGCCTTATACTCATTTAATAGATGAAGAAGCTAAAGTGAATTCACGGGTAAGATGGTCAAGGGTTTTTTTGGCTCTATTGTTTCCTACAATCTTCTCTGTCAGCAGTTTGCTTAATTTTCTTTTCTGCTGTTCTTTCTTTTATTTTAGGCACTTATTTTCAAAAGTAATTTTGTGAAAAGTCTGTCATATATGCCTCTCTCTCTCTCTCTCTCTCTCTCCCTCATAGTTGGAAAATTCACATTATTCCATACATAGTTATGAAGAATTATATGTGTCTTCCTATGTTCTTTTACATTTCTACCATTTCCAATTTACATTCTTCCATACTTGCTCTGCTAATAACTTACTCTTTTCCTTTAAATTTATTTTCCACCTTTTTATACTAATATGGTCCTTGAGTATGATTTTGGTCATGCAGCTAACAAGGAGGACTTAATTCCTCCTGTGCCTATCCTCACACGATACAAGAAAGAAGTTGGAATAAAGGCTTTTGTAAAGAAGGAATTCTTTGACCCTAGGCTGCCAGATGAGAGAAGGACGACTGAAATAAATGTCTTGACAACACAAAGCCTTTGTGTTCAGTTAAATACTTTATATGTGAGTTCAAACCTAACTTTATCTTTGTATTAAGTGAATAATGTCTGGAAAAAACTTTTCTGAGAGGGCAAGTTTTTTTTTTTAAGAGTAGTGATTCTTTATTCTGAAGTTAGCATAGTCTCCTCTGAGTTAGAAGTTTATGAGTTCCAAATTCACTTTGTTATGCTAGTCTTGATCTTTTGTCAAAATCAATTGGGTGTTTTCTTTCTTGCACTATTTGGGTTAATGGTGTTAACTAGGCCTGCAGTTGTATGTAATGTCATAGTTACCTTGTTGGATTCTTTTTTATTAATTGTTACTGATTGTCAATTTGTCATAACTAAAAATAACTAAGATTATTTTTATTAATGTTAAAATAAGATCCATTATTGTAGACACTGACAGAAGAGCAACTGCGCTAGTGTGCAAATTACTTTCGAATTAAGTTAAGTGGCTTTCCTTTATGCCACATCTTAAAAATATCAGGTGTCCAATTCAGCATAAATCTCCAATTTCAGTCGGTGAATGGAGTGATCTTTATGTAGATATTGATAAACTATCAGTGAGGAAGCATGGATCTATCCTGGTGTTTGAATGCTTTTCAAGTATTTTTCCCTAGATTGACTTTACAAAAGACAAGGGGCCTGTTTGGTAAAGCTTTTGGCAGCCACCAGCTGCTTTGTAGAGCAAAAGCAGCTGCTGATGTGTTCAGTAAAAACATGGTGGGCTGCTTCTAGGGAAGCAGCTGCTGCCTTGCAGCAGATTTTGAGAAGCGGCCAGGAGGCTGTGATCCAGGGCCACTTTCCAAGCAGCAAGCCCTAGTTTAATTAATTATTTTTGAATGATCAAATTTATTCGTATTATTATTTCCAAAATTCCTATGATAACCCTTTTGTTTTTCTTCAATCATTCCAAGATATGCGTTTTGGTCATCTTATACATTCATAACACATTTACAACAATATTTACCAAAAACTAGGCAAAGCATTTGAGCTGCATATAGCTGCTTATGCAACACATTTATCAGACAAGCTTTTAGCCAAAAAAACAACAACAGCAGCTTCTTCACAGTAACTTTTGCAAAGCAACAGGATTACCAAACTGGCCCAAGAACATGACTAGTAGATTAATTTATCATAGCTATGCTCATCCATTGGGAAGAGATGTTCACAAGGTCAATTGTCATCGTTTTCCAAATAAAAAATAGCAGCATGAAAGTTACTTTCCGAAAAACTTTCATGATGTTTTTCTTTCTTTGGTTGCTATTCTCATCCTCCAACATAGGATGCAAAAATCCTTGAGACCACCAACGATGGAATATTTTGGTGCTTTTTCACTTCCCAAACTTAGTTGTGGGGAAATTCTTGAGACCCCTAATAATGTGGATTACTTGTAGTAAATTGAAGAAGTGATGGCCATAGTTAAGTTTTTATTCTGGAAAACATTGGCTTATTTTGTCGGACACAACATCAACACTCCTTAAATTTCATATAATTATATTGTCACTCCATCATAAGTAATTTGCTGACATTACTCACATCATATTTGAACTTCTTGTTAGTTTTTCTAATTCCTTATGTTTACTACATTTTCATCTCTCTATTATATGATATATTCTGATACAGGATTTTTTTTTTTTTTTGGTTATTAATAGTATGCGATTAGTCAGTTGAATAAGTTGGAAGATAGCATTTGGGAGAGATGGACAAAGAGAAAGCCCCGTGAAAATTTTATCAGTATGTATATTAACATATAAATTTGTTTTTATCTGTTTTTGTGTCTTTTGCGATTACATAATTTATGTTAGAATACCATCCATTGATAAAGAGATTTTAGTTCTCGGAACTTGAACCCATATACTTGTGTGAGGCAGTTCAAAATTTTTACCATTTGACCAGACAATGACCGCTATTTCTTTATTGCTAAAGCCAACTGAAAAAAAGAAACACAAGGTGAAGGTTTTGTGTTTCCATGAGCTGGGAAGTGTTTAGTAGAACTAGTTATTGGTAAGTGTTTCCATGAGCTGGGGAGTTCATTATGTAGTGCGAATAAATTAGTATAATTTCAACTTGACAGTTGAATCCTTTTGAAAGATTTATCAAGCAATATATGACCTCAACCACCCCTATATTGGACCTTAACAAGTTTAAATAATTTTTTTTTTTTTTTTTTTAATCTGTTTAAAATCAATGGGATTCTCAAATAATTGTGATCTGTGATTTATGCTGTTCTTTGGGAGTGGAAAGATGTCCACTTAGCTTTCGTTTACAACAGCTAATGCGCACTGCAGCACTTCAAATATTATTTTTAAACATTTTATTAATTATTATTCTTGATATCGGATGGTCCCTGGTTTCATTTGATTACCAGTGGCTTCCATTTCTTGACACTTAGTTCCTGACCATTGTACTAATCCTTTGGTTAAACATCTAACTGTCGTAGACACAATTGCTCATTGGATCTACTTTGGTAATATCTTCTTTGAGAAGAGCAGCATAATGCAACAGTTTCTAAATCTTTTTATTAGTGCTTACTATGTTAAACCTTTTGTCTAGAGAAATCCATAGATAAGAAATCCAAAAGTTTCACTCGGAAGGACGCATTTGATGGGAGTAGAAAAGATATAAATGCTGCCATTGACCGGATTTGTGAATTTACTGGTAAGAAAAAGTTCCCTTTTTCCCTTGTCTATTTTCTTGAGAAACAAATTTGATTAATGAACAATTTAACTTTTGCATGCTGCAGGAACTAAAATAATCTTTTGGGATTTAAGGGACCAGTTCATCGATAACTTATATAAGCCCAGAGTTTGTCTATCTAGGTTGGAAGCGCTGATTGAACCACTTGATGTGGTAAGATTTGTCCCTTCATGAAGCTACGTTTTAATTTTATTTGATTATTTAATGCTGCTCAAGTGCAATATATCAACTTAATAAACTATGAGTTAGACTTCTTTATCATCTGTGGCAAAAAATTGGTTGAAAGCATAGGGTCTATGGTGCTATTCCTTTATATGAATCTACTCCATTTATATGACATTTCTTTCTCAACGTTATTAAATTTTGGGTCACCTTGGCAAACAAAGTTGCAGATGATTTTGAATGCTGTGGACTCCTTCAATTTCATTGCCATGTGCATGGTGGTAGCGTTAGTGGGGATTTCCCACTCTGAGCGTTCTAGGGTTTAGTTAGGCTATAACTGAAATTTGCTCCCTACAGAGTACTCACATATTAGAGACGTTATTCTCACTGCAGTTAATACGCCCACATATACTTATATTTTCTTTTAGAGAATTTTGACATTCAGATATAACAGTCAGTAAACCTGACTCTTCAACTTACAGTTCAAATCTTTAAAAGTATAGCATGTATACATTAGATCCTGTGCTACATAAGAATTTGGTAATTGGATTAGGCCAATTCTAACCTTTCTGCTTTTCCACCTTGGTACATCTGAGTATTGTTTAGCACTTGTTAGGTTTATCACCATTTCTGAGATGATTGACAAAATGAATGCTTTGTGTATGATTGTTGACATCAACCTGTTTTCACTGTTAAAAGATTTAAGATCAATTAATAAAAATTGAATTTGAAGGTACCTTATCAAATAAATTCATGGTGATCGGTTAAACTTTGTATTGATTGATGTTGAGATCCAGTGCTCTGTCATTGTCAACTGGTACAGGAACTTAGTCGACTTTGTGATATAATTGTGGAGCCACTCAGAGACCGCATTGTGAAAAGTCTGCTTCAAGCATCCCTTGTATGTGTCTTACCCCCGCTCTTTTCAAGAAATCTGTCACAAATACTATAATTTTTGTGACTGAAATCGTCTCTTTTTCCAGGATGGCTTACTTCGTGTTATCTTAGATGGGGGCCCATCACGAGTTTTCACCCTGAGCGATGCAAAAGTATTTGAAGAAGATTTAGAAGTCTTAAAGGTATTTGTGACCCTTCAAGGGTGAAAGGAAACTTGTGGTTCGTTTGGCTGCTCATTTGGGCATCTCTTACTTGTGGCTAAGAAGGAACTTCAAATTGTTTGAAAAAAACAAAAAAAAAAAAAACCTGAAAGTGAATTTTCCTATCTGAAGAATTCTTTAAACTCAATAGGTGTTTTTAATTTTTACGCTTAATTATTTTACTTGCAAGGTTTATTATTGACTTTAGTTTTGAGACAAAACTAATCTTATTTTACATCAACGTGGGCGTTTGTCTTAGGAATTTTTCATTTCTGGGGGAGACGGTCTCCCTCGAGGAGTGGTAGAAAATCATGTGGCACCTATTCGGCATGTCATAAAGTTGCACAGCTATGAGGTTAGTTCTTTTTTTTTTTTTTCTTTTTTCATAAAAAAAAAAAAAAAAAATTTACAGTGAAATCAAAATAATAAATGACAGACTGCTGAAAGGCATTCGAAGTACTTAGTTTATACAAAATTTTGGGTGTCATTGTCTTAGGAGTGGTGGCAACAGTCCAGACTATGCTTGCCTTTAATAAAAATGCATTATGTTAGTGTTTTAGTCCAATAAGGTAACATATTCAAGAGTTGAGTCCCACTTTTACTTGTGTCTTGTGTTTAATCACCTATTTATTCCAAAAGTTTAAGCTGATAGGAAGATATGAATTTAATTATTTAATTCATATTTTAATACTCTTCCTCACTTGTGGGACTAGACAACACGTGGAATGTTTGTAATTGAAAATTTTGGGGGTGGGGGTAAATTATGGGAGTCAAGCTTCAAACTCACAACCTAATTTTGGTATCATGTTAAATAATCACTTATTTCAAAAGTTTAAGCTAATAGGAATTGATGAATTTAATTATTTAATTAACATTTTAATGGCTTGACATTTTATTCTGGACCCACATATTTCACCATCAATTAGGGTCTCAATCGCACAAGGAAAATTTTTGAATGAATGAGTGCCACCATTAATTTAGTAATTTTTTTGTTCTAGAAGTTGATTTATCTGGCATGGATTCTCCCTATGATCCATGCCAAAGGCATCTAAAAATTGCTTTTTTCCCTTGAATTGTTTGCAGACTCGAGAGCTGATTGATGACTTGAAATCTTTAAGTGGGTTGGAGACGCAGGATGGCAGAAGCAGACTAGGAACAGATTCGAAGACTCTTTTGAGAATATTATGTCACAGGGCTGATCCAGAGGCCTCTCAATTCATCAAGAAACAATACAAGATACCGAAATCTGCTGCTTAGGTAATACTGGTATCACTCAATTATTGACCAATGGAAAGTCAATGCAGCATAAACGTGTCCTTTCAGCCTCTTGCTTATGTGAATATAATAATAATCTCTTTGGTTATGAGAGAAAACCATGGTACTTCTCTTGTATGTATTTTCCATTAATTTTGTCTTCCTTGTATGTATTTTCAATTTATTTTTTTGTATGTGTAAGAACTACTTTTGTATTTCATCTTGGTACTGTTATATGGTAGTTTGAACTCTCAACTGGTTTTGCTCTCATATTTCTGTATCGCAGACGCATTAGTTGCCAAGAAATTAAAGCGATGGTCGGTTGAAAATGTTTTAGCCTGTGATTTTGCGGGCTAAATGTATTTTTAAACAAAATCACAGAAAATGTCCGGTTTGGAAGTGCATTTGAAACAATTGCGGTTTTAAAACTTGGAAGAAAGAAAAAATTCATGTTTTTACAGAGAAGGCAAAGATATGTTTTTTTTTTTAAAAAAAAAATGCATGATTTTGAAGGTTGAACCTTGTTTTTAAAGGCAAAAATAACACATTTTTAAAAATTTTATCAAACACATGCCTTTTCATTAATTGTGTTTTGAAATTGTTATTTTTTCTAACTGTCCTGAAACAGTTGAACCAAATTAATTTCTGACACAATTGATCTCCAAATGGCAAATGCCAAATGCATTCAACAGTCTAAACCTTTGATCACCAAGATGTATATCAAGAAAGAGTATCCGTAAATCCACTACTAGTGAATTAAAAGCAAAAGGAACAAATGGTTGATTTAGGAAAATGCTTGACTTTCAATTATTTTTCGATTTTTAATTTGTATTGGCAGGAGAAGGATCCTCCCCATTTCAAGTGAAATGCAGAGGGTCCATTTAGTGTATCTAGGGGGCATAGTTGTCCAAAAAAAATTGTTCAAAAACTAAATGGACAACTATGCCCTTCTAAACATACTAAATAGATCCTCTTCATTTCAAGTGAAATGGAGAGGATCCGTTTCTGAGTAATGTTACAGACTATCTTTTTTTCCTCTTTTTATTCTCCTAAAGTTAATGTGGCTTTTAAAATCATCATTAAATTTTAGATGAATCGTACTTGAATTTTGATTCAATGCTGATTTTGAAAACCACATGAGGATAAAAAGATGGTTCCTAGCATTACTCATTAGCATATGATTGAAGGACGTCAAAATTATGTTTTTTTTTTTTTTTAAAAGGGCTGATGTGCTTTCAATTCAATTATATACGGAAAAGAAGGGAGTAAATTGGGCCTTTTAGTGAAGCCCAAACCATTTCAAAGTCCATTGGTTTTGGGATGAAAACATAAGCAAATGGAAAATATTTGTGAACACGAACAAAAACCCCACACCGAGTCACAGACTTTGCAAAGCAAAACCCAAAACCCAGGAGGATTCAGAAGCAGCTCTTGCGCACGTGCGATTTCGATGGCGTCAGGCGGAGGGAACACCGTGGAGTGGCACGTGCGGCCGCCGAACCCAAAGAACCCCATCGTCTTCTTCGACATCACCATCGGTAACATTCCCGCCGGCCGCATCAAGATGGAGCTCTTCGCCGATATCACCCCCAAAACCGCCGAAAATTTCAGGTACTCCCTTTACCTAAATTTACTTATAAATCAAGTAAGAACTATCGAAAATCTTACTTCTGAAACGAATTTACTTGTTTTTTGTTTGTGTTACGTGGCAGGCAGTTCTGCACCGGAGAGTACAGGTAAAAAGGACACTGTAATAATATTCAGTCTCTCGTATTAATTAAGTTGATACTAGTTACAATGGTGAGAGTTTGTTAAAATGTTAATTTAAATAATTAAGTCTACCATTTCTTTGGGGGAATTTGTTATTTAACATGTTTTCGTATTTCATTTCTCATTTCAATTAAATATTTAACGTATTGGGCTCTAGAGATTGATGAGAAAGTTAGAATATTAATTGAACTTTGGCACAACTAATAATTTAACAGGGTTGATGTGGCATTATATATATAATTGGGTTGGATTGGCAGGAAAGCTGGATTGCCTGTTGGTTACAAGGGATGCCAGTTCCATAGGGTGATTAAGGATTTCATGATTCAGGCTGGTGATTTCTTAAAGGTCAGTAGTATCCTCATTTGGTAAATTTAAATATCAAAATTTTCCTCCAAATTCCAAATCGATACATGTGTCCAAAATGCATGAGAGAATACATGCTCTATTAAAAATGCACACAACAATCACATCCATTTTAGACACACGTCAAAAAATCACATGTATTTTGGTTTAATAGACTAGGAAAACTTTATCTAAATTTAAAAGGTTGACTAGTTCAATCATTTTAGTTAAAGCTTTTGTATGTTTGGATACTTCAAAGTGTTTTACACCATAGTTGCTATATAGTTAAACTATTGGTATCCAAACATCCTAAATGGGTACGAAACAAAACATGATTTTGGTGATAATTGGTATTTGAAGCATAATGTGAGCTTGTATACTATCTTTCTAAAGTGAATGTTTTTAGAGCCTATATGGCTATATGCCACCTCCCCAATCATATTGTCAGGGCGAAACCAGGATTTCTCATCAGAAAATAGGGGCCAAATTTAATTTTTTTGGCATATATATTAACTGTATATGAATATATATTCTCCCTCGGCTTCCCGTGGTTCTGTCCCTACACACCGTACCGAGATTATAGCCACACTCCCATTCAAGGTCACTCTAGAAAATAAAAAACATACATGGGTGGACATTTATATCAAGGACAAATTTTGGAACCACAAAGGGAACTGGAGCTGAGAAAGTTGTCGGGTCAGTTATTGGAGTCGGTGATTTCTTGAAATCTGTCAAATGCAAGCCCTTTTTTTCTGTATTCAATCTAAGGCTTACTTTGATTCTCCTCTCTCACAATGGCTGATGTTTTGAGTGAGGGAAGCCGAGGCATTGATTAAGAGAGAGAAAGGAGAGAAACTATAGATCAAGAAAGTCACATTGGCCACAATATACCAGACACACTTTTCGTTGCTGTCCTATTATTTTTATAGAAACACATCAACTAGACCAGTAAGAAGGTTATTTCACAAAGACACCTGTTGCTAAATGTAAGATTTAAAAGCTACTGAAGAAGTTTTTTCAGAAAGAATGGCAAGCAAGATAAAGCTTTTCAGCTATAGCGCCCAGGAGAGCTTATCTACCTATCTGCACACAAAGACGGATAGAGATGCTTCCCCCTCCTAATCTGTAAATCCTACAATTTGCCCCTGATTCTATTCCTGTAACCCTGAAAACCTCTACTTCTACAATCATATGTATTCCTTTTATTACGGTGGTAATACTGAGACCTGTTTCCATATTTTTGTGCAATTCTTATTAAGTCGGTCTTGCTTTGCAGGGTGATGGTAGTGGATGTGTTTCCATCTATGGACATAAGTTTGAGGATGAAAATTTTGTAGCCAAACATACTGGTCCTGGTTTGTTGTCAATGGTATGCTTCTGTCTTAAGATTTTTTCTTACTATATTCATCTTAGCTGGAACTTGTTAATTCTTGGGACTTGGGATAACATCTTTGACTTGTGTTCTGTAGCACTCCAACCTTAGGAGACCCTCTCTTATTATCTTCCTATGTTAATTGTTCTAGACTTGTATATTTTAATTTCACTTAGGCAAAAATTGCTTGATACATTAATCAAATAAAATTTGCACACGCTAGGATGTGATAGTATTTACCTCTTTTGGATGGAGATCAGTGATGCTGTATGGAGAAATTCCTTTGAATTCTATAAGAATCTCAACTTTGTATAGCCTCTTGAGCAAAGTAATTCACTTAAACAGTTTATCAATATCACTGAATTTTGTGAGGCTTGTAAAGAGAATACAGTAGATTACCTTACAGAACGATTAGTGCACGGTTGAGTTGTAGAATCATCTAGAGAATGGAAAATAAGCTTTAAAGTTAGTCTTCGCATATATGAGTTAACATCACCACCAAACCTCATGGTCTTTTCCTGAATTCGGTACAAACTCTTGTTCCCGTATAAGAGTCTATTCAAAATGATAAAAAAGGCTAATCTTATTCCCTCTTTCTGCAGGCGAATAGTGGACCAAGTACTAATGGTTGTCAGGTAATTCATCAACTTCATTTCTCTCTCTCTCACACACTCTCACTCACACTCTCACTCACACTCACACACATGCATTCTGAGAGATCATATTTGTCTAAGACTGGTTATTACTTATCAAAAAGAAGATATTTGTCCATCGTCATTCTGACAAAACACGAAGTACTGGAATGGGGCACTACATTGAATTTGCATGTTGCTATTACTCCAATAAGATTATTTTACCTTCAGCCTTGTTTAGGTTCATTAACTTAGTTTTTTAGCTGTAGAAAGGATGTAACTGAACTGGAAGTCCTACTATGCTTTGAAAGAATGCTTTTGTTTTTCTTGTTATTTGTGTTTGGAAGTGCATAACATTACTGTATAAAATTTGAGTTTAAACCTGTGACTCTTTTCCCTTCCTTGATATTCATAAAAGTATGGGGCAATCAACGTAATGTTTAAATGAGTTATGTTGAAGTTTTTTCTATATATTTTTTTTTATTGTTAAGTATAGTATTTTGTGTTGATTAAACCTCACATTTGCTGCAGTTCTTCCTCACTTGTGCAAAATGTGACTGGCTTGACAATAAGCACGTTGTATTTGGGGTATGCTCAAATTCCTTTTGAACTTTGTTGTATCAATTATTCATCCAAAGAACAAAATTGCACTGGATAATAGAGTTTTCCCCTGTGGCGGGCAATATAGATCAGGTTAGGTTGGTTTGACATGCTACTTGAAGTGAAGAGGTACTAGGCATCTGTATGAAGACCGATCCAACCTGAGAACTGGATTGATTTTATTTATCCCAAGAACTAGACAGACACAAACCAAGATTTAATTTTAGCTTGGGTTGGCCCAGTTCAGGTCATTGTGTTGTGCTTGTCATTGCATCTGAAACTTGTAAATAATTGGCGTTTCTTTGGTGTGCTGATTCTGTTGGTTCTGGTTATTTTAGTTCAGCTTTGCAAGGAGCTGCGGCTCAAGGTGTTCCCCAAATTTTTTTAAAAATGCTTCTATAATCCTTTCAAAATAAATTTTTACCCCCTCCATTTTTTGTTTTTTTTGTTTTTGTTTTGCCCTCTACCCCTAAAATTCTAGTCCCGCCCCTAGCTGCACGGCCAACTTGTGCTCCTCTTCTCATTGACAAGCCTGTTCTGTCGCCATTCCCAAAAGCTTTATTTTCCTGCTTTTTTGGCTGCTTTTTCTCAAGTGAATAGTCTTTTTTACATGTTATGTATTTTTGTCAACTTCTATGCAGAGAGTGCTTGGAGATGGTCTTCTGGTTCTCAGGAAGATTGAGAATGTGGCTACTGGACCTAACAACCGGCCTAAACTCCCTTGCCTTATTGCTGAATGTGGAGAGATGTAAATCTAGCTCACAAACAGCTCTAACCATATGATTTCTGTAATTCATATAGAGTTGGTTCTTGTCAAGTGACCATTATCAGCAGTGCTTTGCTTTATTTAATGGAAAGCATATTCTAATCCTTAATATCATGTTTCTGCTAAATAACTAAATTGTTATTTTCTCCATTCAACTTCAGGTTTCAGTGTCAATCTGATATTGTGTGTGCCTGTCGATTTGTAGATCAATCTTTTTCCCCTCTTATCTTTCAATGGGCTCATTATCTAGTCCTAGTTATACCTAAATGCGGTTGGGACCGGTTTTAACAGTTTAACATGTGTATTGGGAGATCTTTCAGAATTCTTAGGATCTTCAACCATGTGGATTTTTTCAAAATTCAATCATTGTTTCAAATTAGATGATTGAGATTTTATCATACCAACATTAATGATAGATGATGTCCGGGAGGGATTAAGACTCCAACAAATTTGCTAGTAATTTGGGCAATACTCACTTGTCTGAGTAGCTGGTTGGATAGTCTGAAATTTATTTGGGCATGTGAGTTCTCTCACAATATATTACCCAAATTGTTGGAGATCCTAATCTGAGTTAGGAGTATGTTTAACAAGAAGTTTTTCTTTTTCTAGGCTTTTAACAAAGAGTTTGTTATGTGTACAATCACTGCATATAATTCTTGTAAGTGAGCAAATTGATAGGCATATGATGAGTACGATTTGATGGACTTGGGAATCAGAACATGAAATACTGAGCGAGTTGCCATCACATCCTCTCCTACCATTACGCCATAACGATTTTTTTTTTTTTTCTAAAAAAAAAAAAAAAAATTATAGCAACTTTTAATAATAGGGTTTCAAGAACAAAGTTTTATTTCATATTGAATTGGAGAAAATTATATTTGTCATTAGATCATATAATCTTTGTGTATTTTTACACCACAATTACACTGTGCTGATGTGACATGAGTCGGTTACTCTTAGTTGATTTATTTTTTTAACCGAGATTGATACAAGAATTATTAACCAATGCAACATCAACATAGTATGATATTAATGCATGTGGAATTATGTGCCTTAAGGATAGATGTTAACATACTTTTATTAAAAATGCTTTTGAAAATCATGTGTTAAAATAAGGATAAAAAATAGTTTAAAGAAAATTTTGTCCTCGAACAAATATAGTAATAATATTCATATTAAATTTTTTTTTTTTTAAAAAAAAAAACAACAACAACGTAAACTAGAACACTTTGAAGCCCAATAGATAGGGGCCATTCTGCTCTCAAAACGGCGTCGCATCCGTCGTGCAGAGACTACTTCGTCATCCCCAATAGACTCCTCTAAAACGGCGTCGCAACAACCTCCCCCTTGCTCGCCGATAGATCTTCATCTCCAACATTAGTAACGCACACAAACAGAGCTCTCTCGTGGAGTGCAAGGAATGGCGTTCACACTGCGGAGCGTGAAGGTGCCACCGAACTCAGCAAGTCTGGAAGAAGCGAGGCATCGGGTGTTCGATTTCTTCAGGGCCGCATGCCGATCCCTACCAACCGTCATGGAAATCTACAACCTGCACGACGTCGCCACCGTGTCCCAGCTCCGCTCCACCGTCGCCTCCGAGATCCGCAAGAACTCCCACGTCACCAATCCCAAGGTCCACTTTTTTTAAAAAAAATTATTTTAATTTTTTTGCAATAGGCTTTGCTCCTTCCGATGTATATAGTATGAATTTGCTTATTTATCAATAATGGTGTTTTCAATTTTTGGTATATTTACTCGTTCTGACTGAAACAAAACATTAGAATTATTTGAAGTTTTGAATTTAAGAATGCGTGTTGATTTTGAACGTTAATCCGATGAAGATGATGTGATTGAATAGTTGAGTTTTACGTGCTATTTCGTCTGTTATAATTGAAGTTAATTGCAATTATTTCCTATTTTTAAAAAATCTTTTTCCTGGGAGAAAATTTTAGTCTTGAGATTTTTTTTTTATTTATGACCGGGAACCCTTCAGGGCAGGGTCACTTCTTCCTACTCCTGTTAGGTAAACTCGGGACCCATGCCTCGTACACCTCTCAGCATGAGCCGGTTAAGTCGGGGGCTGACCTCAAGAGGCAATTTGCATTTGGGTTTCAAACTTGAGACCATGAGGACTCAAAGTCCCAGGCTTCCACCAACTGAGCCAACTCCCTTGGGGTTCATTTTTGAAAAAATCTTTGCCACGAATCAAACAAACACTGGGTTTTTTTTTTTTTTTTTTGCAATTGTCTTTATACCTTGGGGGGTGTTGGTCTTGTTCACCTTTTGGTTATATCTGCTAGTTCTGACTTTCAAACATGCATTAGAATATCTCTACAATTTTGAATTTGGGAATGAATTTTGATGTTGAACGCTAATGTGATTGAAGAGTTGAATGAAATGCTATTATATAATAATTGAAGTTAGTTGCGATTTTCCTTGCGGTTATGCTCAAAGAATGTTGTAGTGCTATAGTGCAGATATTGCCCTTAATGTACCCATCTTTGTTTATATGAAGTTTCGGATGAGCTGCTTAGTAGCTGTTGTCATTGAATTGACATTTTTGGTTTTGGGATTCCATGAGTTGAATTGCTGGTTCATGCATCATCAACTTCGTTATTGGTGAAAGTATTTTCTAACAACTGTATTGAGCAATCAAATCCTGTTTGAGCCATGAGAAAGTAAATCATTTTCCCAAGGGGTTGGACAGCCTAGGACTTTGAGTATGCTTCTCAAGGTCTTAGGTTCAAAACTCACTAAGTGCAAACTGCTTCTTGGGACCTTGAATTAACTGAGGTGCACTTGTGGGAAATTCCTTGCCGAGAGCGTGTGCACCTCCGGGATTAGTCGGATCAAAGCTCCGGATACCCGGTGCCAAATCAAAAACAGTAAATCATTTTCCCCACTTTACTGGATTAGGTTAGTGGAGGGTCTTGTGGTATTTCTAGGTTTTCAGAGTCTGGAAGTTTGCATATGGATTTTTCTAATAGGCCTCATTTAGAATGTGGGTCTGGCATTTGTTCTCTCTTCAAGACCTCCTTGGAATCCTAGTAAGCAGATGTTATTCGTATCCATTCTTGAAATCATATTAGGTTCTTCATAGAAATCTAGTAAGAGCCCAGCCCTGGCTCCCAATCTTAGCAGTGAAAGAATCTGGTTGATTCTCCGTCATTTTTGGTGCAGGATTCCTACTAGGGCCTTTGAAGTGTTGGCGTTCTTTCACCCAGGGACATTGTGTTAAGCCTTTTTTTTTTTTTTTTATAAGTACTTAGCTCATGGAAATTGGCCTTGTGGAAAGATTCTCCACTACTTGGAAGAAAGGGCACGTTCCTTCTAAGCGTATACATCAGTCAGAATTCCAATGTACTACGTCATCATGTCCATGATTCCTCACAATGCGGTGAATGAATCGATGGTGTTGGAGAGCTTCTATTGCATTGTTTCTAGGAGTATGGGAAGGATAATTTGTTTGTCTCTAAGGAATACAATGATCTGTAGATTAAGAATGGACAGAATGGCAGAAAAGAATACATGTGGCCAACTCTCATAGTTGATGAGCATCCATGGACCACAGTGTAATTAGGATTAAGGCTTTTAGTTGAGTTGAGTTGTTTGAGTTGAAGAGATCTTCCGCTGTCATGGTCCTTCTCGTGACTGTATAGCCTTGATTGATGGTCTTGGATGTATGATATGAATCTGCTTTTGTCTTTTAAACTAGTGTCTGGTTATATGTCACTTTAGCGCATGGATCCTTTTCCTTTGTTTTAAGAAATCTAGGTCGTTTTGAGAAATCTAGGTACTGCCCACAGAAATTATGGGGACTTGGTTGTTAAAACGGTCATTGAATCAATTTTCCAAGCTGGATATTTTGAAATTTCAGCGGGTTACAAAGAAATTGTCCTTCATGGTTGATGCAATCGAGAAGATGCCATTCACTTGATAGGCACTTGCACAGAAGTTATAGGAACTCTGCTGGTTAAAGCAGTCCTTAGATAAATGTTCCAGGTGGGATATTTGAAGTTTCTTCAAGTTACAAAGAAATCAGCCATTCATGGTTAATGAAGCAAATAATTTGTTGTGCTTACCAGAAGGTAGCTAGGCTCTGGAATATGCTTGAATAATTTGCATATCTTTTATAGTGAATCAAATAGTTTCAATTAATTCAGATGGTTGTTGCACATTAGGAGATGCAATGGTAAGATGTCTGTTTGTTATTATGAATTCTGACTTGAAAAAGTCACTCCCCCCTTCATCCTCATGTTTATAATAAATCTGCAGGTGATTGATATGTTGCTCTTCAAGGCAATGGAAGAGCTGGGTAACATTGCGGAGCACGCAAAGCAGCGGCACCATATTATTGGCCAGTATGTGGTGGGTCGTCAAGGGCTTGTGCAGGATGTGGGTACCAAGGATCAAGGCATCTCCAATTTCCTCAAAAATTTTTACAACACCAACTACTGAATCTTTACTGTTCAACGAATGTGTCTCCTTTGCTTTTGGAATTGGGCTCCTCAAATAAAGATGTACTAGGAGTTTTTTTTTTTTTTTGGTATCTTTCTGGTTGATAAAGATCCTTGTATCTTCTTTTATGGTCACTTTGTTGGAACTGTAGTACTATCTATGAAACCTCGGTGTTTGTCCTCTCAAGAAATTTGGTTTATAACTTATAAGAGCTGCTGGATGAGGAAAACAGCATTGTGTTATGTTACCAATGTCGCATTCTATGATCCTGTGAGATTATTAATTAGATTGGGTTTATATATTTTTCTACATGCTGCATAGCATTTGCATGTGGGAATTAGCTTGTTTGATTTGGTATAATTATTTAAAATAGAACAATGCTACAAACTCAACTCTTATAAAACCATGTATAATGGAGAAGGATCTTCTCTATTTCAAACGAAATGGAGGGGACTCATTTAATTGTTTTAAGATGGCATTTTTGTCAAAATGAAAAATAGAGAGCTCAAAAATGAAAAAATTGCCCCTTAAAAACAACTAACTTGTTCCTCTCCATTTCATTTGAAATGGAGAGGATCCAAGTCCATGTATAACTGGGCTAATGTGTTGTGTTTATAAACCATTGGATTAACCTTTATTCAAAATGGTCCATAAATCTAATGGTTTATGGGTATTCCACATCAGGCCAATTGTACAGGAGTTGTATAAGAGTTGAGTTTTTTTTTTTTTTTTTGAATGTTCAGAATTATGAGTTTTATTTGTATTAAAATATAATAGGTATTACACCAAAAATATTAAAATTTTATGCTAATTTTATATTAATACTTTGATAATCAAAATTCATGTTTTATTGCCTTTTTTTTTTTTTTTCATTTTAAACTACACATATGGGGACGAATTTAGGTTGTTTTAATTTTTTTTTTAGATTAAGGGAAGATTGAAATGATTTATTTGATTGCATTAAATATTGAGTGAAAGATTTTGTTATTTTTGTATCCATATAAAAAAAAAAAAAGATTTGTTATTTTGCTTTGTATTATTTTTTAAATGTCCACAATTTTATGAGTTTTATTTGTATTAAAATATAATAGGTATTACACAAAAACCTATTGTGTTTAGGGTTACTCTCAGTTTTGCTACCATTCTCAATATATTGTTATAGAGTTTAGGGTTACTCTTTCTTTATTTTCTGTTCTAATTTATATATTATTTTTCATTCAAATTTCTTATTGTTTTTTTGTAAATTTAATTGACTTTGTTGTTCATTATGTTTTTTTGTGTTCCAATATTCATTCTACAATTTTTTATCTCTTTCTTTGATGAAAGAAATAAAACTACTCCTATGAGAAAAAATATTTTAATATGTTTTATGGGTCTTATGATTTAAGGGTCTTATGTTTTAACTCATTCCAGCTGGTTTTAAATTACACATATGAGAATTTCTTAATATGCTTTAATTTATATGGATTAAAACTAAAATTATATATGGTTCTTATGATAGTATATTTTATGTGATTTATATATTCATGCAAACTTATGTGTAATTGTGTCACTATGTTCAACAATATACTGATGAATAACCTTTTGTATTTTTATTATTATTATTATTGAAATAGGCATGATAGATTTTTTTACGCAATTTTTTTTAACCTATAATAAAAATACAATGGAGATGTGTTTTAAGTTTTAAAATCAAATTATAATGACTAATCCCGCGCTATGCATGGGTTCTAAGCTAGTATATGTTGTTGACCAGTTGTGCCTAATGAAATACATTTTACGCAAAGTCCGTCTTCTTATGCAACTTTAGTTGAAAATCCAGGCCAAAGACTTGGTAATACTCAATCAAACACTATCAATATATGGGTGGTAGCCTGCAGGCTGTAGGGGCGGTTCCCAAGCCTTCTACAATTCTCTTTACTAAACATATATCAACTTGATTCAAAACTTGGACATTCAAATGGCTGCAACTTCATTTTGACAAACGAATTTCCAAATATTCATGTGATTCGGCTTAATATTACCAGTAATTTTCCCTCACCCCACCCCTCTTAATTTGGTCAAAAAAAAAAAAAAAAAATCAGCAAATTTCGGGGTTATAAAATGACATTCAAAATATGTCAAAAAAATATTGATTAAATTTATCAAGTTTTATTAAGTTTTTTTTTAAAAAAAAGAAAAAATAATAATAATTGGTATTTTAACGTATGATCAGGATAGAAATATTAAATTAATTTGAACTCTAACTTCACTTTATACCTTGCCATTTAACTTCAATCTTTCAAGTCTTAGGTTACTTTTTGAATTACTGATAATTTAGCTTGTAATTAGAATAGAAATCTTAAATTTGTGCTCTAACTTCACTTAATACCCTCTCATTAATTAAATTCAATCTTTTAAGTCTCAGGTTACTTATTGAAGGGAAGTTAAAGCCAAAACGAGAGGGGAGACCAAACTAAAAATCTAATTTTGGGAGGCCTTTTTTTTAAAAAAAATTTTATTCAAATGAGAGAAGAGCGGAAAGAACAAACAAAAGGCAAGTTATAAAGGTGGCTTTTTGCCGCTCTTAATCCTAAAAGAAGAAAGGAAGGGGGAATTGTCAGGAATGCGTCCAAACACTGAGTGGAAAATGACTCATTTAGCAACCTAGGGTGCCAAAAATTGTCAAATCCAGAGACTTTAGAAGCGGTTTAAAAAGGAAAAGAAAAGAACTACTGTCGGCAGTCAACAATGATTGGAGCACACGGCCAGTCCGAGAAGAGGTGACCTTTGTTAAGAACTAAAATGGTGAGAATGAAATCACCTTCAAGCAAGACGGAAGAGCAGCTATGGAACAAAGCCAGTCAAATTGCAAAGAGGGAAACAGAAGCTTCACCACAGGAGGCATTCAAAGGCGGCGACCTAAGAGCGGGGCTGGCACAATCTACCATTCACGGTTACTAAGAACAGACGAGGCCACACTGAAGCGAGAATGCACTGCAACATCAAAATTAACTTGGAAAGACCCAATAGGAAGGGGAACCCAGGAAGCCGGCAGGGAGGGCCAGGTTGAATTGCAAGCTTTTTTTTCAACAAATTTAATTTGGGGGTTAGGGCCCATGGCTGATGATGATGGCTTTCCTTGGTCCATCCATACATGAAGAGGGAAGTGTTAGAAAACAAGCACAGCCATCACACCCCATACCATCAACCCCATTCCATAATTGTCTGCCAATGCCCTATCTCATCTTTCTGATAAATGTTAGAGCACTTTCACTTCTATATTTTTAGATGCATCCTTTCTAATGTGCTGTTAAAAATTATCATTAAATCTAAAATTTTATAATAATTAATTCAAAATCTAATAGTAATTTTAGTATCACATTTGGGAGTGTGGGAGTGGGAGTGGGAGTGAGAGTGTGTAATATTTTTCCATCATTTAATCAATTCACTAGAATCCTCTGCATTTCATTTGAAACTGATAGTATCTATTTAATTATTAGGATTTATAGTTTGTGCATTGAACAATGTATATATGTCATATTATTTAAAAAATTTAAAAGACATGTCAACATTGACTTCACATATATTGTTAGATACACAAACTTTAAATGTTAGCTAAGAATGGATACTATTAATTTCATTTAAAATAAAAAATATTTTTGTCCTTGATTCTAAGACCCCTGTTTTCTTCTCCATGAAGATCGATCATGTTATAGAATGCAAAGGGCAAAGTTGGTAATTGAAATATTGTTAGAAACCACACTTTTATCTCATCGCTATTCTATTTTGCTAACATAATAGTGTCAATTAATCTTTGGATTGGACTTGTTAAAACGTCGAGACTTTATTAGCACTACCATTACATCACACTACCAGTAATGTGAGGGAATTCGCTAGGTCCCATGAAAATAAATATAAGCAAATGCATATATTCAGTTCTCTTAGTTGACGATATACACTGACAGTTAACAACAAAATTGAGTCATTCTATAATAAATATGGTTCATGTCTTGACTTATCTTTAGTCTTATCTTTAGTCAATTAAGGACAAAGTTTTTTAAAATGCATATCTAAATCATATCTTTTTTCTTTTTCTTTTTCTTTTTTTTTTTTTTTCTAAATCACATCTTTTTTTAAGAACAAGTATTTCTTACTCTAAAAGAATATTTCTTACTCTAAAAATGGTTAAAACGTATTATTGAAAA
>NC_081541.1:43905124-43972242 GCF_901000735.1 Corylus avellana
AAGCATGGAAGGAATCTTGAACAAGAGAAATTATGTCAAAACCAAAAATACTTGATCTAATAGGCTCTAAGAGGTAAAAAAATTCCATGGACTACCAGTCCTTTCTATAAAATACAAAGAAGAACCACATGTGAGGATCCAACCAGCTCCACCAACATAAGGGCAATATGCCTATGTTTTAAGTATATCTTTTCTTTTTTTCTTTTTAACTTTTATTGATAAGTAAGGACATTTTAAGTTTTCTTAAAATGTCATTGAAGTGGACTTATAAATCATTTGAACTGGGGAAGATTAATAGCTCAGAGAATTAGGTCATACCGTCATCAATGCATTTGCTATACCAATAAATATTGATATAATGTACATGAAAGCATTCATGCTTCTAGGTAAGAGAAGGATCGATGCACCACAAAATATCCAAAGAATGCCTCCAGCAGAATAGTAGGCCTTCAGGCGTTGGCCAGTCCATCCAATCTCCTGCAAAGTGTAAGTTATATATCAATAAAGCAAAGAATACATACAAATCACATAAATAGTTTCAACCAAAGAACTGAGTTTTGTAAGATTACCTGTAAAATCACAGATACGATAAAGCTGCAAATGTAGATTATGGCTGGAACCTGCTCCCATCATTTTGACAAAAGAATCAGCCTCGCACTCTTTTTTTCCAAATGACATAAGATAGAAAGAAATTAGGATTTGACAAGGTTTGTCCATGTACCAGAGCTTTAGCTGATTGGGCCATTCGTAGATCATTAATAACATAAAATGCAAGATACGCCTGAGCACAAGAAGCAATCTTTATATCAGAACTCTCAAATCAAACACTATCAATATATGGGTGGTAGCCTGCAGGCTGCAGGGGCGGTTCCCAAGCCTTCTACAATTCTCTTTACTAAACATATATCAACTTGATTCAAAACTTGGACATTCAAATGGCTGCAACTTCATTTTGACAAACGAATTTCCAAATATTCATGTGATTCGGCTTAATATTACCAGTAATTTTCCCTCACCCCACCCCTCTTAATTTGGTCAAAAAAAAAAAAAAAAAATCAGCAAATTTCGGGGTTATAAAATGACATTCAAAATATGTCAAAAAAATATTGATTAAATTTATCAAGTTTTATTAAGTTTTTTTTTAAAAAAAAGAAAAAATAATAATAATTGGTATTTTAACGTATGATCAGGATAGAAATATTAAATTAATTTGAACTCTAACTTCACTTTATACCTTGCCATTTAACTTCAATCTTTCAAGTCTTAGGTTACTTTTTGAATTACTGATAATTTAGCTTGTAATTAGAATAGAAATCTTAAATTTGTGCTCTAACTTCACTTAATACCCTCTCATTAATTAAATTCAATCTTTTAAGTCACAGGTTACTTATTGAAGGGAAGTTAAAGCCAAAACGAGAGGGGAGACCAAACTAAAAATCTAATTTTGGGAGGCCTTTTTTTTAAAAAAATTTTTATTCAAATGAGAGAAAAGCGGAAAGAACAAACAAAAGGCAAGTTATAAAGGTGGCTTTTTGCCGCTCTTAATCCTAAAAGAAGAAAGGAAGGGAGAATTGTTGGGAATGCGTCCAAACACTGAGTGAAAAATGGCTCATTTAGCAGCCTAGGGTGCCAAAAATTGTCAAATCCAGAGACTTTAGAAGCGGTTTAAAAAGGAAAAGAAAAGAACTACTGTCGGCAATCAACAATGATTGGAGCACACGGCCAGTCCGAGAAGAGGTGACCTTTGTTAAGAACTAAAATGGTGAGAATGAAATCACCTTCAAGCAAGACGGAAGAGCAGCTATGGAACAAAGCCAGTCAAATTGCAAAGAGGGAAACAGAAGCTTCACCACAGGAGGCATTCAAAGGCGGTGACCTAATTAGAGCATGGCTGGCACAATCTACCATTCATGGTTACTAAGAACAGACGAGGCCACACTGAAGCGAGAATGCACTGCAACATCAAAATTAACTTGGAAAGACCCAATAGGAAGGGGAACCCAGGAAGCCGGCAGGGAGGGCCAGGTTGAATTGCAAGCTTTTTTTTCAACAAATTTAATTTGGGGGTTAGGGCCCATGGCTGATGATGATGGCTTTCCTTGGTCCATCCATACATGAAGAGGGAAGTGTTAGAAAACAAGCACAGCCATCACACCCCATACCATCAACCCCATTCCATAATTGTCTGCCAATGCCCTATCTCATCTTTCTGATAAATGTTAGAGCACTTTCACTTCTATATTTTTAGATGCATCCTTTCTAATGTGCTGTTAAAAATTATCATTAAATCTAAAATTTTATAATAATTAATTCAAAATCTAATAGTAATTTTAGTATCACATTTGGGAGTGTGGGAGTGGGAGTGGGAGTGAGAGTGTGTAATATTTTTCCATCATTTAATCAATTCACTAGAATCCTCTGCATTTCATTTGAAACTGATAGTATCTATTTAATTATTAGGATTTATAGTTTGTGCATTGAACAATGTATATATGTCATATTATTTAAAAAATTTAAAAGACATGTCAACATTGACTTCACATATATTGTTAGATACACAAACTTTAAATGTTAGCTAAGAATGGATACTATTAATTTCATTTAAAATAAAAAATATTTTTGTCCTTGATTCTAAGACCCCTGTTTTCTTCTCCATGAAGATCGATCATGTTATAGAATGCAAAGGGCAAAGTTGGTAATTGAAATATTGTTAGAAACCACACTTTTATCTCATCGCTATTCTATTTTGCTAACATAATAGTGTCAATTAATCTTTGGATTGGACTTGTTAAAACGTCGAGACTTTATTAGCACTACCATTACATCACACTACCAGTAATGTGAGGGAATTCGCTAGGTCCCATGAAAATAAATATAAGCAAATGCATATATTCAGTTCTCTTAGTTGACGATATACACTGACAGTTAACAACAAAATTGAGTCATTCTATAATAAATATGGTTCATGTCTTGACTTATCTTTAGTCTTATCTTTAGTCAATTAAGGACAAAGTTTTTTAAAATGCATATCTAAATCATATCTTTTTTCTTTTTCTTTTTCTTTTTTTTTTTTTTTCTAAATCACATCTTTTTTTAAGAACAAGTATTTCTTACTCTAAAAGAATATTTCTTACTTGATCTAAAAATGGTCAAAACGTATTATTGAAGGAAAAAAAAAAAAACTTAAAATTGAAACTTTTGTTGAAAAACTTTTTTTTGACTTTAAAAGCTCTACTTCCTAATACAATTATAAACATGTTCTAAGATTCTGAAGCATACCGTGCACGGTGGTCCATGACTTGGGAAATAAAAGTCACTACTTGACATAAGGCCAACGACTCCTAAATCTATAGCCACAGCTGTAATATATCTTGGCAAATTATTGTGTGTTGCTCGCATAATGTTTGATTAATTGGTTGTGTGATTTTTATCTTCTACATATATGTTGGTGCATGTTTTATTCTCAAGTGGGCTGGACCACATGTACAACGACATAACTGAAAGTCTACACGATACAATGACAAAAATTTCCTCCAAACTCTGTCGATATGTTAATTAACTTTTCTGTTCCAATCAACGGAAGGAGGCCAACTTCTAAAAGAAAAGAAAGTGCAAACATGGATGCTGAGAAAATGTTCAAGTGTTTGATTCTGTTCATTCTCTTCTTCTTCCCATTTTGCACGTCCATTGACACCTTGAAACCAACCAATCCATTGGCCAATGTGGACAAAAGAAAATTACAGGGGTTAGATATGGTCGATGTTTTGACTAATTATCTTTAGTGAATTAAGGACAAAATCTTTTAAAATGCATATCTAAAGAACAAATGTCACATTTTTAGTTAATATTTTTATTAAAAAAATTATATGAGAATTACATGTTTTAAGAATAAATATCAATTTAATGAATTGAATTGTAAGAATTTTTTTTTAACCCAATTTAAAGAAAAACTTTACGTTAGTACTACTCATGAAGTTTTGGAGGTGAACAAAATTTTGGTTCTAGTTGTGCAAGGAACACGCGACAAGTAGACCAATATGTTCCAAGTTGTAATCATCCTTGGAAACAAAAGCAAGAACGATTTAAGAACATACCGATGAAGTGTTAGGACACATGTAAAGGCTGTGGCATTATTTGCCATTTGGATTGGGATCCATGCATGGGTTTTTTCTACTATAATAAATGAAACCGACCACTTTGTCTTGTAAATATATATATTTCTACTATATAGGTAGATGCATTTAATAAATGTTCTACTCAACAGAAATTATAGGTAGATGCATTTAATAAATGTTCTACTCAACAGAAATTATAGGTAGATGCATTTAATAAATGTTCTACTTAACCGAAATTATAGTTAGATGCATTTAATAACTATTCTACTCAACCGATGGGCCTCATAAGAGACTTCGTCAAGGGGTTCACGATGAAACGTAGTACAAATATAGATATATATGAATCAGAATATCATACACTTGCATCCATCACTCCACATGATCATGTATTTTGCAAAGCGGTTTCTCTTTCTGCAAACGTTGCTTCATTTCCTCCTCTGGTTTGGCACATCATCACTGGATGCCATAACTAGCGGCCAAAACATTAGAGATGGTGGTGATCACGAGCCAAAACTTCATGAGGTTCTAGTCTCTACCGGAAAAACCTTTGCGTTTGGTTTCTTTACTCCCGGTGAGTCTACCCACCGTTATGTTGGGATTTGGTATTACAGCGCTCCAGGAAATACGGTGGTGTGGGTTGCAAACAGAGACAATCCTATTCAAGACAAGACTGGAGTTCTCTCAATTGATGTTCATGGAAACCTCGTACTCCACGACAACAGTCGGAGCACCACACCCATCTGGTCCACAAATCATGTTTCCAAACCAAGCCGCAACAACAATACTCTCGCTCAGCTCGAGGATTCTGGAAATCTTGTCTTGAAGAGTGAGAATGGAACAGGGGAGGTACTACTACTATGGCAGAGCTTTGACTATCCAACACACATCCAGCTTCCAAATATGAAAATTGGGATTGACCGAAAGACGGGCCTGAACCGGTTCCTAACATCTTGGAAGTCCAAAGATGACCCGGGAACCGGGAATTGGTCGTACAAGATCCACACCAATGGCTCCCCTCAGTTGTTCTTGTACAACGGCGACATTCCGCGGTGGCGCTCCGGTCACTGGACTGGCGTTGGATGGAGCGGCGTACCCACCTTAGCAGGTAATCAACTCTTCAAATTTAGTTTGGTAGACAACCAGAACGAGACTACCACGACCTGGAGTTTCAATGCGCGCTATCAAGTAGTCCTAGCAACGTCAGTCTTAAACGAGTCCGGGTCGATCCAGCGGTATGTCTTTGTGCAGGGAGAGAATAAATGGACTATTCTAGGCTCAGTACCTTATGCGGATGCCCATGGGTGTGACACATACCGCGAGTGCGGTGCGTTTGGCAACTGTGATTTCAATGCAGCTAATGATTCCAAGTGTTTGTGTCTGCCGGGGTTCCTGAGAAATGCGTCAGGGGGGTGCTCAAGGAAGAGCGGAGAGGCATTCCTTTGCCGAAGCGACGAAGGTTTCAAGAAGGTGGTCGGCGTGAAGGTTCCGGATACTTCAGTGGCAAGAGTAAACAAGAGTGTAAGTTTTGAAGCGTGTGAAGAATTGTGCTTGCAGAATTGTACTTGCTTGGCTTATGCCAGCGTGGATGTGAAAGAGGAAGGCGGGTGCATTACGTGGCATGGTGATTTGGTAGATACACGTGTGTTTAAGGAAGGGGGCCAAGACTTGTACGTGCGTGTTGATGCGCTGGAGTTAGGTACTAAGCAATAATTTTCCTACCTTTTTATTATATAGTAATAACATATAAAATTAATTCTTAGATTAGTAATTGTAGATTTAAAAATAAAAATTAAAAAAAAAAATTTTAAAAAAAAAACCAAAAAATTTTTTTTAAAAAAAACCAAAAAATAAAGTAATGCATGATTATTTGTATGTAATGTGCGTCTATTGTTGCATGACAGGGAAAGTAATTTCCGCCTCTACAGTAAAGAAATCAGAGGGGTTCTTTGCAAATAAGAGGAGGCTGGCAATTGTGGTGGTGGCCATACTTTTTACTTCATTTCTTTTTCTCCTCTTTGCAAGCTGGTTGATAAAGAGGAAGAGAAAAGGTTAGCAGATTTTTATACTGATTTTACTTTTTATTTTATTTTTAATTTTTATTTATGAAAATGAATATCTTCCTTATCCTTCTCTTATAGGCTGTGGCGGCCACATTTATAGATAACTTTTAAAATCATTACATAAATATCACAAATTTAATGATAATTTTAAAAATCTACCTTGTTTTACTATCATATATATATATATATATATATATAATTGCTTAAAATTTGTTACAACGAGGATTTGTAACCAGGTGCTTGCATGATTGGACAGGGAGCAGAAGACAAGTCGCATTGTTTGATGATGGTACAAATGGCTCAAAATCCTTTCTTCGGGATTCTGCGAAGCTTGATGAAACTAGAAGGATACCAGATGTCCAATTTTTTGATCTGAGCACCATAATTGCTGCCACATACAATTTCTCCCCATCTAAAAGGCTTGGACAAGGTGGTTTTGGCCCGGTCTATAAGGTTAGTTTCTTGCACACATTAATTCTAAATATTTACCAATATTACTATTCCTATTTCACTACATGTTGAAAAATGTTAGAGAGCCTATCTCGGCCCTTCTTTTATCTTTTTCATACCTTTTTTTAAAAAAAAAAATTAATAATTAGATTTGGAAGATATACGAGATATTTTATGGATACACATAGAACTACGAAGGAATCGAGGCTTACACACTGACTTGGCAAGAGCTATGAAGTTTTAAAAAATTCATGCTCATATTTGACTAAGAAATAATAAAATTTATTTTTTCGACCATCTTCATATAGTGAATGGATGAATCTACCATTGAATTTGTGTAAGACCTATATAAATTCAAAAATCTAATGATTTGTGAATTTATCCCCATTATAATTGCAGGGTCAACTAGCCAATGGACAAGAAATAGCGGTGAAATCACTCTCAAGAAGTTCAAAGCAGGGCACTGAAGAATTTAAGAATGAAGTTAAGCTCATAGCAAAACTCCAACATAGGAATCTTGTCAAGCTTTTTGGTTGTTGCATTCACAAAGAAGAGAAGATGTTAATCTATGAATACATGCCAAACAAAAGCCTTGACTTTTTCATCTTCGGTATGCATTCTCTTCAATCACCACTCATTTTCAACTATATAAAATGTGAGAGTAAAATTTTATATTTTTTTTGCATGTAAGTACTATTTTCACTATGTATTATTGATGTACGCTTAATTTCATGTTTTGGGTCAGATGAAATAAGAAAGAAATTGTTAGATTGGAGAAAGCGATTTGACATTATTTCTGGAATTGCTCGAGGAGTCTTATATCTTCACCAAGATTCAAGGCTAAAAATCATCCACAGAGACCTAAAAGCAAGTAACGTTCTACTGGATGCGGCAATGAATCCAAAAATTTCAGATTTTGGGTTGGCTAGAATGTTTGGTGATGAACAAGATGAAGCAAATACAAGAAAAGTTGTTGGCACATAGTATGTCTCTCTCTCTCTCTCTCTCTCTCACACACACACACATGGACCTACAATACTACTAAAAGCAAAAGTTAAACAACCATAATTTTTTTTTTTTATTTTTTTTTTTTTGGTGCAATTGCAGTGGATACATGTCTCCAGAGTATGCAATGGAAGGGTTATATTCTATAAAATCAGATGTCTTCAGCTATGGCGTCTTGATACTAGAGATAATCAGTGGCAAGAGAAACAATTATTATCACATCGGAAGTCCCTCCCTAAATTTGATTGGATATGTAAGCAAAAGCCTACATTTGATTGAACTTCACCCCAAGTGGCAATTACTCTAAAGATAAAAACTCTTAAATTTATTGCAGGTATGGGACCTATGGATGGATGGAAAAGCCATGGATGTAATCGATCCATCATTGGGTCAGGAATATCCTACTCATGAAGTTCTAAGATGCATTCAAGTTGGGCTCTTATGTGTGCAAGAACAAGCCACAGATCGGCCAACCATGCTTGAAATTGTCTTCATGCTTGGAAATGAAGCAACTGCTCCATCTCCTAACAAGCCAGCATTTATCAACAAAGCCATAAATTCTGGTCTGGATTCCTCAGGCTCTAAAGGACCACCTGCTTCCTTAAATGAGCTGACCATCACCATGCCTGAAGGTCGTTAAACTTGTGTACAACTATTTGATCTCTACATTTGTAAAAGTTGGTCTGTAAAACTATGAATGTTAAGTAACATGATGCTTCTGAGTTTTATCCTTAAGGTCAACCTTATTTCTTTTGTTGGTTTAATGACGGACATTGGCCGTCGATAACGAGTCAACAATTCAGTTTCCATAAAAGCTTAGAATTTATTTTCAGACACCATGAGTTTTATATTCAGTAAATGTAGAAACAATAAAAATGATTCACACTCATTAATACCATCGATCCCATGTACTTAAATAGTTTTATCCCTTGTACAAAAGGGGGATACAAATGCATCGTCATGAAAAGATATGGCGGATATTTTTTCAGGAAGAAAATTAAAGGATATGGAAATTGGGTGGTGATGTAGACCGGGAGCTATTGAACCCATAATTTTAAAAATCTCTTCAAATTTTAAAAATAAATCCTCTAAATTTTTATTTTTACCCCTTAAAAAGTTTTTGCGTTAGTTTTGCCCACCTAATTATTGATATTCGGGTTTTACCCCTAAATGTAGACCAGATTGCCCACAGCTTTATACACGGCATGGCCTCCCAATAAGAATAGTGTGACCTCCCTATCGGTGTTATTTATCAGTTTTATCAATAAGAAACATTTTTGAGAGATTTTTTCACTTATTCCCCATAATTCTTTAAAAAAAAAAAAAAAAAAAATTAGGATTTATAGAAAAGTATGTTATTTGCAAGTTTTTGTTTTCATCACAACACATTTCACCGAATGGGATTTTTATTTATTTATTTTTTTTGGTTAATGTAAATTAGTCCAAATTTAACTGCAACATTAAATCACCATTAAGTCCAAAGAAAAACTCATACTTTTAGCATTAGCAACTAGTGATGGGTAATACCATTGACTTTCTAAAAGGCGACCAACTGCCTTCTAGGCCCACGGGCCATCGGGCCCCTTTAACCTTCAGCCCACAAGCCTTGATCCGTGGGGAAGATTGAGTGACCTCTAAAGTCCACACTAGCCGATGGCCCTTAAGAAAACCATAAGTTAATGGCCCCACGATTTGAGCATCGAATTGGGCTATCAGCGCATGGCTCTGGTTTTGGCCGATCTACCTACATGGCGGGTTAACATTAATGGTTGATTTGTGAAGAGAAAATTTTATTGATTTAAGCATCGAAATGTCTCTATTGATCTCTCTAGCGAGTCACCCCTTGTTTTAACTGAGACAAAGTTTTCTTTCAAACTGGTGGAGGAATTTCTTTCAACCTATTCTATAAAAATGACATGTGTTTTTTGAAAATGTAAAAAACACATGTTTTTTTAATAGTAGGGACAAAGTTGAAATAAATTTTATTAAAAACTCATGTGCATCTCACATGTTATTAAAAAAAATGACACATGTCATTTTTATAAATTAGGTTGAAAGAATGTCTTCCAACCCAGTTTAAAAGAAAACTATATACTTTTAACTATCACATCAAAAAATATGCACTTGAGAGTGTGTAACATTTCTCATTTTGGTTCAGCGGCCTTGAAAGACGACACTACTTCTTGTTAGCCCAAAGATCGAGGAAGGAATACCACATGGCTAGAACTACTGAACTACCAGTGTAAACACAACTGCCGAGACCTGTTGTTGGACTTCCACTGAATAAAAATAGTGTTCAGAAATATCTGAGTATCCAAAATTTTTCAAATTTCCTACTTCTATAGAAAGACACTAGCGAGAGGGTTTGCATTCAACCTTTGGTCAAGAGTGCACATTTATCCAGTCAAGTAGTTGCTGGTATCACTTTTTCTTTCTTTCTTTCTATTTTTTTTTTTTTTTCAAAACAAAAACATTAATAAATAACTCAAAATACAAAACACTCAAAATTATTTTTACCTTTATATCATATCAAAATACCTTTTCAAAAGAAAACACCCTCCGAAAAGCATTAACAAGCACGCTAAATGGAGTTTGATGGTAAAGCTCCATAATAAAACAGTCACACTGGTCATGGCTCCACATTTCATACTCAGTTTCCAAAAATTCCACTTACTGGCATAAATAATAACATTATTATTGATAGCAAACAAGATACATGTAGCTCATCAGCAATAACATTTCTAGATCATACAGTGACTTAATATGATGAACAATGCCATACTGATACATGATACACCTGAATTCTGCAACTACAGCACAAGAAAATTTTAGAAAAGAAAATTGTAATGATCACCAAGTACCACCAGTACTGGATTTGGAGGGTCAATTTCACAGTGAGATTTTTTTTTTCTTCTTCTTCTTTTTCTTCTTTTTTCTTTTTCTTTTTTTTTTTTTTTTTTTTCCAGGATGGAACTTTTACCAATCAGCTTTGGAGAAGAAAGTTTTCACTCTCTTGGGCGGGCAAGCCAGAGGGAACTAAGAGCACGTAGCCTAGAGAAATAGTCATTTATCGCAAGGAGAGCACGAGCAGACTGGCGGGTTGTCAATATCCGGTGCATTTGTTGCAGCGTCTGTTGCCGGAGATTGTCAGCCTGATCATAATAACCCACCCCCAAAAAAAAAAATTACTTGAAAAGGTTATACCAAGAAATAAAATGAAAGAAACAGAAGTGGAGAACAACTCCTAGGATGTCTATTCTCTTTTTAGTGCTAACCTCCTAATAATGACAATGAATCCCATTTTTATAAATATATTAGAGAACTCAACACATATTTTCCCATGAATAACCATAAATTACGAATTTACATACTTCAAAAACGTCTTAACTGTTCTAACTTCTAACATTTCCGCATTAGCAATTTTTTTGGTGAAGAATTTATAACAAGATTATGGTTTCTAGTCCATGACAGTCGAAACTGTAGTACAAAAAGGAACTTGCAAAATTAGATCACAACAGAATTGTGCGAGTTAATGCAGTAGGTAAGAAGGGGGGAGGAAAACAGAAAGGACTAGAAAATACCTGGCGAATGAACCCCTCAAGGGTCCCTAGCTTACCCATGGCCATGGCCATTTGACCCATGTAGTTTGCTACATTCCCAGATGAACCTGAGGAACCAAGATTTCCACTAGACAATGTCTCAGCCAGGGATTGTTGCAATGCTTCCATCCCTTGAGATAATGCATCTTCTGCCTGTTGGGAGGACTGCTGCAAGTTGGTAATCCCCATCAGTTGCTGCTCTGTAAGAGGCTCCAATTGATTTACAAGAAGCTGCAACCAAAACCAGTCATTTCACTTAAATTAAGGGCTGGAAAACTAAGCAATGGTGGGGGAGACCAAGCACAAAACATCCATGACTTCAGATATAGGAACCAATTAATACAATCGCAACATGGAAGCTATTGAGAAATACAATCATGAACAGACAAACAAAAATACAATTATCTACATACAAGCGCAAATATAATTATCAACTTCTGGACTTTGCTGATGAAATATCCATATAATTATCAATTTATGTCAAAACCAACCAACAAGAATGTAAGAGAGTATAGAATGGTACAACTTAGTCGGAGAATTGATGAAGGCAAATGAAAGAAGAGGCAATTATGCACAGAACCAGTAATGCAAACTGTTCATTGAAATTATAACTTGACCTCTCCAAATTTCAGTTAAAAAATATTGGTGCTTATAGAAATTATAATGCAAACTAAGTAGCAGAGTCCAAGGGCAAGATATATGCAAATACAAATGAACAGGTAACTATGCAGACTTTAGAAGTCCACATTAACTCACAAGAGAATCCCTATTTATGGACTAGTCAGTTACTTTGGATTCAGTCCAGAATATCAAAAAATAGGGGTAAAAAAAAAAAAAAAAAAAAGGAGAAGAAAAAATGAGGTTAGTTGGATTAAAATATGAAAAATAAGACAACAAACAAGAAATAATTCGAGTTATTCGGACTAATTTCTCTCCATATTAAGGGGCCCCAAGAGAAAACACAAAATATCACCTACAAAACCGAGTTAGGATTCAGTAAAATATAAGTTAAAATGAACAAATCTCCCGGAAAAGTTTAAAACAAAGCAGTAATCTGTCTAAATCCTACGCTGAACCGGAAGAAATACAGAACTACTTGGTTGTACTACAAAAAACTTGCACTTAAATTACAATAAATTGAGAGGACTATAAATAACTATATAACAAGGCTTTTACCATTCCTTTTTCAGGGTAAGATTACTATTACAGGCGTTTTATAACTTCTCCAAATTCCAGTAAATCTTCTAGAACCAACCCTAATCCATGGAGACCATCAAAACATCGAAATGATCTCACCTTCAGGAGCTCAGACGAACGGAAACCACCAAGCCACAAGAAACACCTCTCAGCAGGTGTTTTCCACATGCCAGACAACAAATGGAAAACATCAGCCTTGGCTGCAATACCCTTCAACCTAAAAATCTCATCATAATGTGCCAAGATATTATCAACAATGATACGTAGCTCTGCATCACTTGCATGGGAATTGACTGCTGATCTGAGTTCATTAATTTGTCGATTTTGCTCTTCCATCCACCTTGCGTATTCTACATCAAATGCCATGGCTCCTGCAAAAGGACGCAGCTAAAGAGATAATCTACCTCATGTAATGAAAGTTAACTAATAGAAAGAGGATCAAATTGAAAGACAAATAAACTACATCATAGTCTCTACCTGCCCACATGCACATGGAATGTATTTGCATTTACAATGCCTATTTGGACAATGTAAAATGTGGCATTGTTTAATAATAAAAAGTGAACGATCTGCCAAAAATGAACTTTTTATTGGCTAATACAGATCAATGAACTCAATGGAGGGGAGCTAAATGAAACTATGCAAAAACTCAAAAAAGTTGAGGTGGGCCACTCCCCCCTGTCGCAACCCCTTTTCCATTCCACCCCATTCTTCCCTATCCTTCCACCCAACCTCTCTATGCTTATGACCCCAAGAATTTCCAACGTCATCATGATGCACCCTTACACTCTATTCAGTTGCAGTAACACAACCAGCATCATCACCAAGACTACATTGACCATCACTGCCACTATTGAAACTCCAACAATTGCCTAAGCAACTCTACCTCTCCATTGCACATGCACATCAAAACGTGACACACTAGAAGCTAACAAATAAAATAAAAAATAAAACCAATCTTGCATATGTGTGTGTATGGATGAGAGCTTGAACACATGTTAGAGGGAAAGAGAGAGAGAAACTGCAAATGTAGTAAGTTGACACTAAAAAAAACAGAGTATAGTGGAGAATTTAAGTATAAACTTTTCTTGATTAAGAAAATTGAAGTTGCAAACTTCAATGAAAGTCTGCACCAAATTACTCTCATACAGCTCATAATTGTTCTATTAAAGCATTAGCACTGGGGCATTCATGCATTCACAAAAAACATTAATTAAAAATATTTGTCCAGAGTATGAAAGAAAAGTCATTGACTTACTGTCATTCCAAATTTTAGTATTATTACACAAGATAGCTAAGACCCTGAATTTGTTATCCAAATAACTTGTCAGAACAACACAACACAATGCAAAACTCATCCTGCAACCATCAGGAACCTGTCCAACTTAGTTCCAACAACAAATTTTAAAATTGAATGATGCTGAAGGAGATGGAATAATCAAGTTGAAGAAAGGAATACCATTTCCACTCATTGAATGGGCTTGGTCTCCTGAGCTTGATATGAAGATTCCCTACAGGAGAGAAAAACAAAGCATAAGTTTCTTTTCTTTTCCTTTTTCCTTTCTGGTTGGTAAGACAAACCTAAGACCTACCACAATCCAAAACCTACCCCTTTACCGGCTAAGCCAGAGGCCAGGGTCCAAATTTTTTTGAAAAGAAATGAACCAATATACAAGCTATGCACACTGAACAAGGAGATTAATTACCAAAAAGGAATAAACAACTAGGCAATATAATGATGAAAAACATAAACAAAACCAACCTGCTGTCTTGCCCGCTGCAGCTCCTGCTCTAGTTGGGTCAGCTTCAAACGACTACTCTCGAGCTGTTGGACATATGCCTACACCAGGATGGATGCAAATCAATAAAGGGAACTCATAGAAACAAGGGATGCATGCAACAATAGCGCTCCACGGCCAAACAATACAGAACATGCTCTGTACAATAGCGCTCCACGGCCAAACAATACAATACAGAACATGCTTTGTTTTTCTTTTTGGGCAATAGAGGTCCCAAATCATCAAAAGCTTGCAAGGATGTGGCACAACAACATTACTACGGACTCACATGTAACAACTGTACTTACTAAAAGCCTAGAGAGGTACTTACAAAGATTGATTACATATAATTTCTATTTTTGCAGCTTGCCTTTCAACTGTCATAGGTCAACCAATGGTTTCTATATTAGCTGTTCTTCCTTTAAGAAAGGTTTTTGCCACCAAAGTAAATTACATTTTTTTTTATATATAAGTAATGTCAAATTATATAAAAAGCGTAAAGCGCCTCTAAGAACACAAAAAGTATACAAAAGGAACACCAGCACAGAAAAAACAAAAAGAAGACCCAACCAAGCAACAACAAAGCACCCACAAACTAACACCCACACAATAGCCCTAGGCTTCATCAAAACACAAACAGAACCCTCTTGCCTTTACCCCAACTAGAGCAGTCACCCTTAGCATCAAATTACGTGTAACCTATATGTTCCATGGTGCTCAAATGAAACTATTCCATTACTGAGAATGTTTTTGTCATATGGCCTATGAAGACTAAATGGCCAAGTTCTTTTTTACATCTCCTCTCTATTTTGTCATTGCCCAACAGACTTCCACTACCTTCCATAACCTCAAACATTCTAAACCATTCTGCATCACAATTGTATATTGCAAAAAGAGAATCAGACAACCATAATTAGTACATTTGCTCTAAAACACGTTATGAGGAATGCCATCTTTCACTTTCTTCATTCTGAGTAGGCTTGGGTGCTAACTTTTCTAGCACCATGATGAAGTTTCTAAATGAAGAGGAGATTTATCATCATGAACTTGAGAAAAGTAGGATTCCCCAAATTGCAGTAAGTTTTGCTACAAAAAGATTTTGGGATCGCATAATATAAGTGTGTGCATGTGTGTGCGCACATGCGCATGCATGCGTGCACGTGTGTGAGATAGAGAGAAAGAAATGCAAAAATTTAACACTTATGTCCTACCGCAGAATTTCACCAATTCATGGTACTCTTTTTTAACTTCCAAATGCAGCTAGGAAACTAATTGACATTTACTTTTATTTGCCTTACATGAGTTGCTATTTTGAGCCCAATTCCATTTGAAATCCTATATTCTATAAAAGACTACATTATAATTCTTTTTTCTTTTTTTTGATAAGTAAGACTACATTATAATTCTCACATCGTACCAGTCATAATGATTTCCATAGATGATTTTGAAACCCGAAACCACACATAAAAAAAAAAAATAATAAAACTATCACTAAAATTCCTTAAATCAATCAACCTATATACTATCATCCAAACCAGCATATAAACAAAAAAATTTTTTTGATAAGTAGCATATAAACAAAAAATCGAATCTATAAACAAACAAACCTTGCCTAGAAGACAACAAGCTCTTGAATATTGTTAGGCTAAATTAGGCTACCTCAACTTATTTATAGCATAAAACTGTTCTAGTGCCAATGTAAAGAAAGTAGCCTGAATTCCAGAAATAAACAGAACTCCAACTAAAAATATTAGAAACAGTAGTATCTCTTATGAAAAAGAAAATTCACAAAAATGTAAATGATCCTGGTCTCAATAAAACTTAGAACTAATGAAATTACTTGCTGGCAATTGACTGCCAAAAAAGTAGTACCTGTGTTTTTTCAGTTGTATTCACTACTAAAACGAAAATATAAGTGAAAAAAAAGGATGGCTAACTGTAGAAAGAACTACAGAACAAAACACTCAAGATATTAAGTCCATACTTTTTTTCTCAATCGGCTTTTTCTTGCAGCCTCCCGATTTTGAGCAAGCCTGCGGAGAGTCTGCAATCAAGCAAAAGATCATGAATCCCTTCTCAAATCAGCACATATATAATCCATGTAAACAATTGAAAATACACATAACCTTCTGATCTGATTTATCCTTTGATCTGTCGCTGGAATCAGAAGCCCCAATAATAGCGAGAGATTGACCACTATCAAACTGCACAAAGTCAGAGCCTAAATGTCAGAATTATATCTAGATTGATTAATATCAGCTGATATTCCAATTGAGTACAAAAGAAGAATGCTTCTGCACATGAAACAAGAGAACGACTAAGAATCTAAACTGCAAACCATAGACTTGTGCAACATCACTTTTTATATTCAGTACTATCTAATTAGAACTCTAGATATGCAGAATGTACAAGATAACATTTATCATAACTAAAAGGAAGAAAATAACATATTGGAAGAGGAGGTGAGAGAAACATCACCCTCTGATTCTTTTCATCTGTATCCACATCTGTTGAGATATCAGTCCTAGGACTGGCATCAGCCATGTTGGACTCTTCCCAGTTCTCTATATTACCACTTGATATAGAAACCAGATTGGATGGTTGACCCTTTTCCAATGGTAATCTCTGACGATCCACTCGGAAAGAAGATGGATTTATATCACGTGAAGTTGGTGACTGTTTTGGCCACAATAAAAACACAAATAGAAGCAATTAAAAGATGTAAGGCTATTAGAAGTCACCTAAACCTCCAAATAAAGAAGTTTACTACTATAAAGAACTCACCTTATCGGAAGTGCCAATATGGAGGGGATCGGAAGCAACTGCTTGAGTACTTACTTTAGTAGAACTAAACACAGTATCTGCGCGCACGTCATAAAAACTTCCTCCTCAGAAAAGTGAGAGAGAGAGAGAGAGAGGGACATTATTTTTTACTGGAATAATGTCAGGTACTACTAGTATTATCCTCAAGTTTCTTCTTCTTAATTAACATTAACATACTAATTGAAAGGACTTAGGTCCATCATTCCATGCTACATATAAAAGCTAGTAAGGTCGTCTTTTAGATACAATATCTTCAGTTATCTTTTTTTTATTTTTTTTTGTTATTTTAAAGGTACATAATTTGCAATGAATCAAGTATTCCTGCAGTTCAGTTGAACTTTTCTTACTTAATTTCTATGTGTCAAATGAGTTTTTTGTCTCATTGAGACAACATATGTCTCTCTCTATTCTTTCATTGGAAGTTCCATTCAAGAAAAAGAAACAATCACCAGTATAGAGAGATTTTCCTTATTTTCTCCTGTATAAAAAAAGTTGTTCTAAATATACTTTGTTGTCGCGGATTACTTAAATAGACACAATCTTCATGGATATTGTTTTTATTCTTGATTTTCTTTGCACTATATATCATTCTAAAAGAGATCCACGTGAGTTTTTATTACATGTTTTTCAAAATTACATACTACGATGTTACTTTGGTATACTTTCTTCCAATATATGTTAATGGATTGCTCAGAATATATACAATAGATTAATTAAAAAAAAAAAAAAATTATGTGAAAAGTCAAGAAGCAAAGAGCCACTAAGATCGCCAGATGCAGAACAGTTCTTCTTATCCTACAGATAAAATAATAAAACCAACTAAACGTGCTTTCTCTTAATTAAATCAACTTGGGCTCAACTACTGAATACTTACTTCCACTCAGGTCAACAGCATTCTCTAAGCGAAATCCAACTGATTGCTCAAATGTCCCGAAATCAGAAATGCGAAAAGAATGGATTGTATTTCCCTCCGTGCAACTGAAAACCATATTCCAATTTATAGCCAACTGACTTGTTACACTCAAGAATGCTAAACTAACGTCATATTGGGATGCTATACTCATCAAAAGCACTCCAGAATTACAACATTAGAAAATTCGTGCAAAATGTGAATTACAACATTAGCATATTTAAGTTAAGAACTTAGGAAACTTGTGCAAAATGTGAGAAGCAGTATTGGAAATGCTTTGAATTAATTAACTTGAGAAGAATGAGAATAATGGGAAACATATTGCTCGTGACTTTTATAAATATTAAATTTTTGACATTGCTATTTGTGATGAATGTGTTTCTAATTCCTTTCTTAAAGTTTCTCTAACAACTCTGAAACATTTTCAGGTGTTTAACTAATTGTGCTCTGTCAGAATCAAAGGTTGTTTGCCACCACTAACCAAAACTCCTAATATTATTAACCTACCTGAATTCAACAAGCTAGTAGAAAGTAAATACATATTTTGGTAAATATAAATATGTTAAAAGAAAACACCAAGGGGTTAAGAAGCCAAGTACGCAAGTAGCATACAGGAGAGAAACACCATGGAAAAACAAGAAGGAATTTATAGAATTTATAAAACCCCCACTGAAAGAAAAGTACTTCATCTATGTTATGAAGCATTATATTTGCACCTTCAGTTTCTTTTCACCTCAAGAATAGTGTCAGCAATAGCAAATTAGATAGAATTCTGGTTCAATCATTTTTCATATCCTAACCCCGTTAAAACATATATTTACAGCAAACATGTAACTCGTGTCATTGACCAATAACCAAACATGAAAATTTCCATATAAATGATTCTGCTTATTTTTCATTTTACAGAAGTGTAAATAAAGCTCCCAAATTCTCACACACAAAAATAAAATAATAAATAATCGAGTTTGTCTTTAACAGAACTATGTTAAGTTGTTAAGAATGCATGGAAATGAGAAATAGAAGATACTCATAAAACATACTAGGAAACAGAGAGCTCCAGTGCAGTGAGAATTTTTAAGGACGAAAACAGGGAAAAAGATTACTCCATAAAAAATTCAGATTATAGATCATAGAGTGGAGAGAGAGGAAATATACAGTGCATTGGAACTAGGTAATTGAGAATCGAAGCTCGGCATCACGCTGGCTGCTCCCGTCTCATCTTCTGCACCAGCCCGAACTATTCTACTCTCCATAAATCAGCATCTTCGTCAACTCTTTAGTCCCCCTCAGACAAAGAATAAACCCCAAAACCCTTCCCCTGAAGCAATCTACAAAAACTGAAAACACAAAGAACAAATTTAAAACCCACCAAACACAATCCAAATAGCTAAACCCAACACAAGAACACAGAAAACCAGTAATTACAGAAACACTTGGAAGATTAAAAACACTTGCATAGGTCAGTAGTCACCCACAAGTACCAAACCGGCAACATACAGAATCCCGAAACAGAAGCCCTTGAGAATTAAATCACCATTTGGAGCCTCAAAAACACCCACGTTTAAACCCAAACCAACAATACCCAGAAATCAAACTTCACCCAAAAAAAAAAATTAAAAAATAAAATAAAAAAACGAAACAGAAAATCCCTAATTACAGTAGCAGTTGGAAGTCAAATGCACATGCTGAGGTGAGAAAAGCACAAACTTTGGCACCAACCCAACAATACTCGGAGGCCCAAGTTACGAAAATTCACGAGAATATCCAACTAAAGAAGCTCTTTCAAGTCAAACTCTCCTATTCTGACAAGTCACAGACTAATCTGGCCACAACCCAACAATACCCAGACGCCCAAATCAACTAAAAAGACCCCCTTAATTCCAAGCTTAAGAAGATCAAAATCACCTACTCTAAGTTGCACAGTAAATTTAGCATGGAAATCATGATTTACTCGAATAACGGCAAAGTTTGAACCAAACCCACCTGGGATTTTGATGATGATGATGATGGTGGTAGTCTGTGTATCATTGGACTAAGTGAGAAAGTGAACAAGAGGGAGGGATTGGATAATTCCAATCTCTAGACGTCCTCTTCTGCGGAAATCTTCCACTTGCCGAGGACTAATCGTTTTTTATTTGCTTTTTCTAATGTTTAGTGCTTTGACATGAATTTTTTTTTCTGTTTTTTTTTTTTTTTTTAAACAAAAAAATATTTCACAAAGTTTTCTTCGCTGTTACTGTGTCAGAGATCCCTGACACAGTAAGAATACGACCAATCTAGGCTTGAGGCAATAAGGCTTGGTATCAGTCGGGGTGTTTTGCTCGTCTGCGGTTAGTTTCAGAACCAGGTTGTGACGTTGCCCCCCTACCGTTTTGCCACGTCAGTATGAGATAATCAATCTGCTTCATTTGATTCGATCTCATGGAGGGACCTTGCCCGTATTCAATTTTTGCACCTACGGCTACAATCCCATGATATAAAAATTGAAATTATTCATTGAGTACCATGTGAGCGCGAGCATGCATCTTTAGATATAAGGATCTTCTTATTATGACATTATTCTCAATAAATTTACTTTTGATTTTACTTTTTAAAAAATTATTTTCTTTTCTGTTTCCACTTTTTCACAACTTTTATATTTAGCTATATACTTTTGCTTTTATTATTTCATTTAAATATTTATTCTTTATTTTTTCTTTGAGACGAGAATGTCATAAATTTTTAATGTTTTTTTCACATTTTGTGAGTACTATAATAGTTCATTAAATGTTTCAACATTTTGATAAGCTGAATATAGTTTATTTTAATCTGATTTTAGCATATTTGCTTAGGCAAAATAACTAGCTGAATGAGAAAGTTGTTCGAATAACCTAAGCAGTTTAAGAGAGAGTTATAGGTTATTTGTGTTGAGTATATATGTGTGGGTGTTATATTATAACTCACTAAAAGACTCTCCAACGTATCAATTTCCTTAACAAGTGGTATTAGAGTCAATAGTGATGTGCGGTATGGTGAAGTGGCGCAGGCACAGACAAAAGTTCCCTGGAGTACGGACAAAAAATGTGCAAGGTGTGAACATGAATTAGCGTCCTTAGAGTGAAGGACAAAGCTACATGGAGTTGGAACAAAGGTACAAGTTGCGAGTATAAACGAGAGTCCTTGGAGAATGAGCAAAAATGATCATGGCACAAGCACAACGAGAGTCCATGGAGTAGGGGCAATGGTGCATGGTGCAGGCAAAAATCCACATAGCCCACAAGTGATTTTGGAGAAGATTGATAAAAAGCTTTGTTTAAGAAGAAGTGTAGCAATGTGATAATAGACTCACACATAAAGGAGTTTTTTTTTTTTTTTTGGGTTCCTAACTATAAAGGGTAAATTGTTGGGTGTATATATATGTGTGAGTGTAAAATGATAAGAGTCTCACATTGAAAATATGTAAGAAGTATAAGGAGTTAATACAGAATTGTTGGGCTCAAACCCATGAGCTTAAGCTTTTAAGTTGTGTGGTCAGTGGTGCCTCAACATGCTATATTACTCACTAAAAAAAACTCCACAAGGTATCACTCTCCCTAATAATTTAAATAAATAAAAATTTAGGCACGTTAAAAGAGAATAAGTTATGGAATCTACATAGCTTTCATCTCTAAAACTGTCTAAATTTATATATATTATTTGCACAGCTTAATAAGAATCCTATGTAAAGAAGACAACCTAATAAAACAGAACAACCTAAACGCTGAAAATGTAAACACTTTGAAATAATAATTTAGTTAATTGGTCTTGAATCAAATTTGACCTGATTCAAGTTCAAACTAGAAGCTACAAAGCTGTTTTATTATTTAATAAAAGATTATCAAACTAATAGCCAGTTTTCAAACCAACAAAGTGTTTTAAATTAAAATTAAAATTAGTTATAATGAATTGACCATTCACTATTTTTTTAAGCTCGATTTCCCTTCCAGAAGAATCATATGGTGAAAAAGACATCAACCAAATAAAAGAGATTGCTTGGTCTATAAGTAAATATTTTTAGGGTAAATTCAATATACAATACAACTCTTTGGAAATTTTTTTAATTATATTTTGCACGTAATTCATATTTGTTTATAATCAACCGAGTTTGAGAGTTGGGAAAATGCCAAAATGGCATCAGAAGAAATTATATGAATTTTTGTCTTATTTCTTAATATTGAGGATTTTATCTTAAAAACTATGGGGATCCTATGAAAAATCACTTGTACAAGTAAGGTCCATGATAGACGATAGAGGTCAATATTGGAAATTCATATACGTTTTGTTCAAGTATTTCAAAACCAATACGTACTGTTCAAGCTCAAAATATAGCTGATGCACAGAAGTTGTCTTAGAGAAGGAACTCAAAGAAAGTTGAAGAAGAATAGTTTTAGGCTAAAATTTGACATGCCCCTTAATGACCCAATTCATTTCTCTTTTATGGAGTATGTTTCCTTACATTGTTGGTTTAGGGAGATGTCAATGAGCTAATATAATTTGATTATGTGGCCCATACTCCATTGGACACACATTCTTCATTTTCCGAGAATAATAGAATGTCCATAATCTAAGTTGCAGGAGCTGAGATATAGTAAATGCGGCTTCTATTTAATGCCATGTGCGTGCATATTTCTTATTCTGGTTGGGTTTAGCCGGCCTATAAGTTTTTGTTAACGATGGGCCGACTTGAGACTTTGTTAAAAATTGGCTTGCTTATACTACCAAAAAAGAAAAACCAATATTAGTGACGTGTGATGATGGTTTAAGGGGTGATCACACTATAACTAGTGTGGTCATTCCCATAGCCAATCACAATCTTCCATGGTGATTATGATAAAGTAACAAGGTGTGACTCTTGATGAAGAGTCATATTCTAACTCTATAAATAGAGTTTGATAATGAAAAGAACGTACGTCAAAATTCATTCTCTCATTATCAAATTGTTTTTGTCCTCCATTTGATATCCACCCTAATAGGAGATTTCTACAAACAAGATTATACGTTCATATTATTTTATCAGTGTGAACAGTAGACTAGTTTTGAAAACTTCACAAAATGGCGAAGTTTTATGAGTAAAACAACACCCCTCAAAAGGGGTAACATTCCACTGTTCACACTTCAATTTTAACAGGTTGAAGAAGTCACTTTTAGGAAGTTTCTTGTGTCGTACACAATCTTAGGAGAAGGTCAAATATTCAAACACATGCACTGCCAATCCTAATTTATGTGCGACTATTAAAGACAAATGTTGCTAACTTATCTATCAATGTATATTGAGTTAATCTTCAACCATCTTTCCTATTATCTCTCCAACTTCTTATTATCTCTTCTTAATTGAGATACAAAATCTACACTATTAAATTAACACGTGCATTTTAATAAAGTCTAACATGTACTTTTAAATATATGTATTTTAGATACATGTCCATTTAATAGACTGAATTAAAAAAAATTTCGCCAACCCAGATCATAAAAATAAAATAAAAAAGTTGTCTACAAACAAATGACATAAATTTCTTCTAAACCAGTTTGAAGGAAATTTCCTTCAACCTACTTCAATAAGTGACAAATGTCATATCTCACATATTTTTTTAATATTTTTAACCATCATTTATTGTCATTCTACTAACTTAGGAACCTAAACATTAATTTTTTAGAAATCCAAAAATATTAAATGACACTTGTCACTTATTGAAATAAGTTTGAGGAAATTTATATCCACAAAGAAATATCAATTCCTTTTTTTTTTTTAATTATTTAATTATATCTTTTACTCTATTTTTTCAATAACATAGAGTTCATTCTAGAAATCTTTTACAATATAACCCAATAGGCCAATATTCAACCAAACAAATATCAATTTTTTTTTCTTAATTTAATTACATCTTTTACACTTTTTTTTTTTTTTCCTATAACATAGATTCCATTCTAGAAATCTCTTAAGATATAACCCAATAGGCCCATATTCAACCCACGAAACCCAAATGGAACCCACCATAAGTATTCTTTTAACCAAAATTTCTTGATACCCACTTGTGTGATTTCTTGCTCCCTTCACCAATTATTTCCTGGTCATATGAGGCTGCGCACGTGACGTTATCCATTTGGCTTCTTTTATAATGATTCAATGAATTAGAGGTCACCATCATTGATGACACAAAACAATCAATCCCTATAAAGATTACGGGTCATTGAAGTATCTCCTCTATAGAATCTTCTATTGCTCCAATTTCCAATTACCTTCCCATTTTTCCATCAAAATCTTCTCTATATATCCTCCAAACCTCAGCCCCTTCCAGGAAACCCACCTGAAGACTTACGAAAATCTTTCCGTACCCTTATATAAACAAAGTGTTAGGCTGCTGCAGCACACTTCTGAGCTTTATATTATATTGCAGCAGCCATGGATGTAGTTGGTGTTAACCACGTGAGCAGCAAAAAGCAACCCAAAAGGATCACTAAGAAGCCTATCAAGGTGGTTTACATATCAACCCCCATGAAGGTGAAGACCAGCGCCTCCAAGTTCCGAGATCTCGTGCAGGAACTCACCGGCCAGGACTCCGACACGACGCGGTATGTCGAGATTAATGGCACCGACGACAACGGAGACGCTAATTGTCGTCACGACTTTCCTGATCAACAATTCAGGACTATGTTTGATGAGGCATCTGGATTTCCTTTGTCAAATTCTTATTGCAATTTGCTGCAGCCATATTCAGAATCTTCGTTCAATCCATCACAGAACATGCTTAGAAGCTTCGATCTCATGTAAAAATGTTGTATAAGGTGCTTGTTTAGTTAATTTTAAGTTGTGAGTTTGTACTTTTTTGTGTGTAATAAGTCATAATTCTATTTCGTTAGTATTTATCTATGATAGAGTTTAGATTAGTATTAGATTGAAGATTTGTTTTAAAGCAGTTCACATAAATGGCCAGGCTTGAATGCTTAATTAATTAATTAATTTGGAATTAAGCAAATTTTGGGGGGTTGAGGTGCAAAAGTACTAAGAATTTCCACTAAAAGAATTCTTTCTTCGTTTCTCATAGATATTTTTGGGGATAGGTTCAAAAGAATCAAAACTATTGAGGGGAACACAATCTTTCCATTTTAAATATCATTTCACAGTTTAAATTTTATTTTAAATTTTAAATGACGGGACAATATATACACTGTTAGATATATATAAATATAATTGTGATCATTAAATTAGATTTAGCGGACAGCAAGAAAGAAAGGGAAGAGCGGGATAATTCCGAGAAAGTTGTAGAATATAAAAATCTTCATGAAATTAGACAATGCAATTAACAATCAAATTCAAGGCCAATTTTCTTCTAGATATGGGGATTACTCTTAATTTAATAGAACGACAAATAATAACACTAAAGTTCCATGCATGACTTAATTTTTTTTTTTTTTCCCTGAACCCTTTAATAAATCAAAAGATTGTTATATACTGTAGATTATGATATACATGAAGCTCGACGGACATTAATGGTCTATTGGTCTTCGTGTTTCTAGATCACAAGCACCAATCATTACACGAATCATTAGACATAAAGCTAAAATTCCTTCGATGAAATAGAATAGTATTAATATGAGCTGATTTAAATGGCATGGAGTTTGGTCTTGGTGAAATCTCAATCGGATTTAAGGTTTGAATTTTTTTAGATGTAAAAAATTTTTCCGGGTCACACTCGTCGGTGAAGTCGAAATCTTATCCAGCCCGTGTGGAGAAAGTGTTTTGCACGAGCGTAGAGTTTGACCAAGATATTCGAAGTAACCCTGGCGTTACAATAGGCTTTCTCATTGATGACTATTGTGGTTATTGATAATTGCAGAGGCCACACAAAAGAGAGGGCGAACCGCAACATCAAAATTTTCCTTTAAAAACCCGGGAGCAGGGTCAATGCTTGGGTAGAACCCGGGAATTCTTCCAAACTTTAAGATGGGCTTTAACCCTATTGTTGATAGCTTGAAGACAAGCACTTGGGTCAGGAGAATAAGCTTCATGGTTGAGATCGTTACGGGCCATCCAAACGTGGCCCATGTTTATCAATGCCGAGAGCTGAAATGCAAAAGCCCACCCTTTAGGAATACCCATTAAAACACGTGGATTAATCAGGGCCTTAACCCATTCCTTAATGGGTAAGCTGGCAAACACTGAGGTGTTTATGGGCCATGGGGCAATCAAGTCTTTAACAATGAACTTTTCTTGTCAAATTTATTTTCTATTTAGAACTTGTGTGGGATTGAGTTTGAGAAATAGAGCTTTTAAGTCAAAATGAGCTTTTGGGCAAAAGCTTCATTTTTAAGCTTTTGCTAAAAGTGCGTTTTGGCCATTTTTAGGCTTTTTGGACCCTTAAAAGCGCTTTTAATTTTTTTACTAAACGAGTACTTTTTTCTTCAAATAAACTTTTTTAGTGTTAAAAGCACTTTTAAGCCCCTTAAACGCAATCCCAAACAAACTCTTAGAAAGTCTGCAAGCATATCATGTAACATTAAGATATAAAAATATTATTTTCAATAGTAGCTCAATCGGCTGTGAACTATGTCTAATGAAGCGAAGGCTACTAGTTTGAATACTCATCTCCATTCTCTTGTGTTGACATGTCAAAAAATATATATACATATCAAACAAATTATTTTTATTTTTTTTATATCACATCAATAACTTCTTATTATTATTCAAATAAAAAATTCATTACAAACAAAACTCTTTTCACTTTTCATGAAAAAAAAAATTTTTAACTTTTGTTTACTTTATATCATATCAATTACTTCCAAACTAAAAACTACCTACCAAGTCTATTACCAAACTTTTTTTTAAAAAAAAATTTAATTCTCTATAATTTTATTAAAGTGGACGTGACAACACCATTAAAAATTTTACGCAAGGTAAACAAAATTATATATTTGATAACATGTTAGAAAATAATCGACAAAATTTGAACCTAAAAAAATGATTTAATAAAAAGTCATACTCCATGAATCTCTAAAATATTTTTTTCCCTTATTTTAATACCTTTTTTTCTTTTTTTTTTTCTCGAAACATATCATACTCATTCATTGATAAAAGTTGCGAGCCTAAAGCTCTTACAAACAGAGCAAAAAACTCTGAAATAAATCATAACCGAAGCTAAAGATACAGTCATCAACCTTGAGATAAGCTTAGACAATAATAAGCATTGAATTAGGGCCTCTTTTGGTGTGCGTTTAAGATATCTAAAAGTACATTTAACACTTAAAAAGTTCAGCCGAAAAAAAAAAGTACATATTTGATCAAAAGTATTGAAAGCGCTTTTAATAGTTTAAAAGTAAAAAAATAGCTAAAAATACTTTTTAACTTAAAAACTCTATTTATCAAACACAATCACAATTCACAAACATGCACTTAAAAAACAACATTAAAAATGATGGAGACCATCGCTCTTATCTCCATGAACCATGATTATCATTTTCGTCTTCCCGGTTCCATCGAGCTGCAACTTTTGACCGGAGGCTATTAACATGGATAAGAATCTTTCATACATCCTCCATATGGACAGCTTAAATCGAAAAATCAAAAAGCTTCATTCCTTTTGCCAACTATAGCCCATCTACGCCACCTCGGCCCCACCTTTACCCATTTTGCCCCTCACTCATGCCCTCCCCCAAAGCCCTCTATAATGAATTACTTATTTAATAAATTACATTTTTAATGTTTTAATTAGCAAACCTAACTAAACTTTTAATCTGTCATTATTAAAAAAAAAAAAAAAAAATTAAAGATGGGCGAAGGCTGTCATGTTAGTATTTTAAAATAAATAGCCTCAACTCAGCACAGACTTCATATTTTTCAGTTCTGAATAGGTCTCAAATTTTCTGATCATTACATATCTCTAGCTGACTTAAGGAATTTTACAAATTATTAACCCATCCTTTGATAGCTTAAATAAGTATATTATGCTTAGTTAATCTATTTACTTCTGAATGAACATAGGACCAAAGTTTTATTTAAGCTAAGAAAAATGCTAGATAATATGATTTTATTCAACAATATTGACGTAGCACTCTCAACCAACCATTAAACTTTATTATTATTATTATTATTATTTAACAATGACTAATCCGACACGTCGGTATTATTGGATGAATGTTGAACATAATTATAATATCTAGCATTACTCTTAAGCTAAACGTCTCTGTTTTGATTGGATCCCTCAAGTTGAAGGAGTTTAAATCCAGGCTTGTTGATTCACTTCAATGTGACTGTCTCTACATTGTTGGACGAGACTTATTGAGATTTAACAGTTTTGAGCATTTTACTCTGTTAATAAAAATTTGCTCAATTCCAAATCACATGAGCTATCATTAATCATTTACTAGACTAAGCGAAGTTTTAGTATTTATATTTAGTCATTCAAAGAAGGCCTCTTTCATCCGACGACTATAATAGAAGAAAACATATATTCTCTCCTTTATTTGTGTAATGCTTATTCCTACAAAATAATGCATCAAATAGAAAACGATCTTAGAAGATAGAGTAATATTAGAAACTATATTTTCATCCGATGTCTATTCCACTCTGCTGATGTGGTAGTGCCAATCAGGCCTTGAATCAGCTATTGTTAAAATAAATAAATAAAAAGCAAGAGACTAATTGGCCTACAAGTATTAACATATAATATTAGATTTATAATACAATTCTTTTACACTTTGTTGACACTCTCAACATATGAAGGTGTTATTTTTATTTATTTATTTTGTTTCTAGTAGTTTGCTTACATGGGTCAGTAAATTATGAAAGAATTGTTTGGATTTTTCATTGAGAGCTGCACGGTCATGGGTTTTCTGCCCACCAATCACTATGTGACATATCATCAATTCAAAAAAAATGTAAAAAATTTAAGTGAGAACAAAACAACAAATCACACATAAGAGCAACCACAAGGGGATGAGCTAGGGTGGCCAGTGAGCCACCCCCAAGCCACGGGGTGGCCCGCTGGCCACCCCTAGATCTGGCTGGGAGGTGGCTGGGGTGGTGCGCCCACGGGTCCAACAGAGAGAGAGACGGAGGCTGGTAGCATTTCAATTAAGGGCGGCAATGTCAAGCGGAGGTGGGCGGCAACTCAAATATAATGTGGGAAGAATAATATAGTGTTTTGTTCTCATTTTGAGTTTTTGTACTAAAAGTGTCAGCCTGTGAATAGAGGGCATAAAACCAGGGTTTTATGCCATGACCGTATATAAGTTATGCCCTTTTTCATTTTATCATTTCTCATCTATAGAAGATTCTAAAATGTTAAGCAAAAAAATAAAGGGTTTTTAATTTAAAAATTTATTAAAGTTGTTTTTTTTTCAAGGTTAACCCGATAATACAATTATTAAAAAATAGTTTTTTTTTTTTCGTTTAATTAATATGAGTTTTTTTTGAAGGTTTTGAGTTTTTCTTAATTTATTATATTTTATATATAATAGTATCATTTACAATTTAGAAAACTCTACACTGAAATTAACTTAGAAATTAAATAAATCTAGATGACTAGATCCCACTTGGGATCCATTGACACTGCAAGTGCAAGCCAACCAAGAGAAAAGGCAAAGAAACCAAGGAAAAAAGAAAAAAAAAAAAAATCCCAAAAAAGAAAAAAGAAAAAATCCCTCAAACTACTCTCCCACAGACACACAAACTCTCTCTCTAAAACCCTTCCTTTCTCTCTCTAGATTTCTTTCTTTATCAGCTCAACTGATCCAGTTCTCTTCCCTTCCTTTCCTGAATTCATCTATGGATCTGCCATTTCCTTATCCACCAAGATCTTCTGAAGCGCAAATTTAGCTTAACCGCCTGCTGGGTGCCCCTCTGATTGGTTCAAACTTTCAGGGAAAACGCGAGAAAGCGAGAGGAAAATGAAGGTGCCGTGCTGTTCGGTGTGCCAAACGCGGTACAACGAGGAGGAGAGGGTCCCACTCTTGCTCCAATGCGGGCACGGCTTCTGCAAGGAGTGCCTCTCGCGGATGTTCTCGGCGAGCCCAGACTCCACGCTTCCGTGCCCTCGGTGCCGTCACGTGTCAGTCGTGGGGAACTCCGTCCAGGCGCTGCGGAAAAACTACGCTATCTTGGCGCTTCTCAGCACGCCGGCTTCGAACCCATCGGCAGGGGCGAGTTTCGACTGTGATTACACGGACGACGACGAAGATGGCGGTGGTGGTAGTGTTGATGATAGTGATGATGATGTGGACGGTGATGGGAACCGCCGCTGTAGCCGTGGGTCCCTAGCCTCTAGCTCCTCGGCGGCGGCAGGTGGATGCGGACCGGTGATCGAGGTCGGGGCGCACCAGGACCTGAAGTTGGTGCGGCGGATAGGGGAAAGTAGGAGGGTCGGAGTGGAAACGTGGGCTGCGTCAATTGGCGGCAGGCGGTGCCGGCACCGTGTGGCCGTGAAGAAGGTGGGCGTGCCGGAGGACGTGGATGTGGATTGGGTGCTGGGGCAGCTCGAGAGTTTGCGGCGCGCCTCGATGTGGTGTCGAAATGTGTGTACGTTTCATGGGGCAATGAGGATGGAAGGAAGTTTGTGTCTTGTGATGGACAGGTGTTGCGGGTCGGTTCAGTCCGAGATGCAGCGCAACGAGGGGAGGCTTACTTTGGAGCAAATTCTAAGGTTTTGTGTTTATTTGCTTGGTGTGGTTTATGAATGAATGGTTGTTTATTGAGCAGGAAGTAATTTTTTATATTAGTTTATGGGGTAAATATGTATAATTTGGTTCAAAATGAATTCTTGTGGCTTGATATAAAGTGGGTGGTGAACAATTTGGACTTGGGGACTAGAGACTGAGTTTTGATATTGGATTAGTCTTGCTTGGGTTTAGATGATTGTATGAGTTAAGTGACCGTTTCATAATTAGTGGTTGAAGACAAGGGGTATGGATTAAAAATTATTGCAGATAGGAAATTTCTATGCATTTGACTCTTTTTTTTTTCTTTTTTGGAAAAAGAGCTTAGTGAAGTGTTTTGCAATTGATGAAATGTGAATATGTACATGGGGTATTCCACATTCATGCTGATGCAGAGTTGATTTAGGTGGGCATAGTTGTGTTTGTTATCTGCAATTTGTTATGTTTCTTGTAGTTTTTCTTCTGACCTCTTAATTGAAAAAGTGATTATGCGCATGGGATTTCCCTGCTTGTTGACAGCATGATGGAGTTTGGTTAAAATGAATTACAATATATAGTTACCAGTCACATGATCTAGGCATTATTGTACCAAGTGTGAATCTTGATGTATTAAATAGAGTTTTTTAAAAATTATTCCCAATTTGACCTCAACACTAAGAGATTCTCTTTGTTAGTTTTATTTGGTGCTCAATGCAAATGCTGTGACCAGTTTTGTAGCCATTCATTTCCACACAAAAATGTTATCCTCTTTAAAAAATGCAGTTGAGCTGGCTGGAACTCTAGGATGTGTGACGTCCTCTCTTCCTTTGAAGTATCTTGGCCTTCCCCTTGGGGCTAATTTTAAGGCTAAGGCAACATGGGATGACATTGTGGAAAAAGTTGAGCATCAGTTGGCTAGCTGGAAAAGAATGTATGTCTAAGGGTGGTAGGGTTACCCTTATCAAAAGCACTTTTTCTAACTTACCCACATACTTCTTGTCTCTGTTCCCCATCCCCGCTGTAGTGGCAAATCGTATAGAGAAGCTTCAACGTGATTTCCTATGGGGTGGATTAGGTGAAGAATTTAAATATCACCTGGTCAATTGGTCCAAAGTCTGCTCTCCTATCTCTGAGGGAGGCCTAGGGATTTGCAATTTGCGTTCGTTCAACCAAGCCCTTTTAGGGAAAAGGTTGTGGCGTTATGCGAATGAAAGCGAGGCTTGGTGGAAAGCCGTTGTGGATGCCAAATATGGTTGCAGTTGGGGTGGGTGGTGTTCTATCGACCCCTAGGGACATATGGGGTGGGCCTCTGGAAGTATATTAGAAGGGGCTGGAGATTCTTTTCGAGTCATACTAAATTTGATCCAGGAGACGGCTCAAAGATCAAATTCTGGGTCGATGTGTGGTTGGCGAGACTAGTCTCAAGGTAGCTTTTCCTATTCTTTACAACATTGCCTCTGTGAAGGATGAGGCTGTGGCTACTAACATGGATCTTTCAAGTGACACCCTTCAATGGAATATTAGTTTTATTCGGTTGATTCATGATTGGGAAGCGGATACGTTGGTCTCCTTCTATTCTATGCTCTATTCCATTAGATCAAGAAGAGAAGGGGAGGACAAGCTTTGGTGGACCCTGTCTTGCAAAGGGACTTTCGATGTTAAATCTTTTTACTAGATCATCGCATACAAAGACAATCCCTCTTTCCCTTGGAAGAGCATTTGGCGGACCAAGGCTCCCTCCAGAGTTGCCTTCTTTGTTTGGTCGGCATCTTTGGGGAAGATTCTTACTTTGGATAATCTTAGGAGAAGACAAGTCATCATGGTTAATCGGTGTTGTCTTTGTAAATTGGATGGGGAATCTGTTGATTATCTCCTCCTCCACTGTGAGGTAGCTTGCGCCTTATGGAACTCAATTTTGAGTCGATTTGGGCTTTCCTGGGTTATGCCTAACAATGTGGTGGACTTAATGGCTTGCTGGTGGTTTGGGGGCAATTCAAGGAGTGCGGTCGCCTGGAAGATGGTGCCTCTTTGCCTTATGTGGTGCATATTGAGGGAAAGAAAGAATAGGAATTTCGATAATCTTGAGAGGACTTTGGAGGAGCTCAAGTCCTATTTCTTTTTTTTCCTCTTCACTTAGACATCGCTTATTTAGCTTATTTAGTTATTAGCTATTCAGATTCCTTGCTCTATTTTCTCCCTAGTCTTAGGCGTTCTCTTGTATACTTCCTGTGTACTAGGATTGTGCCCCTCTCGCTTTTTGATTTATACAACATTATTTATCAAAAAAATATACTCTTCATACCTTACCTATTTAAGTTTACTCTTCCAGTGTTGTCCAACCTTCTATTTTTTTCTAGCTCTAAAATGTGGTATAGAAACTTTCCAAAAATGTTGATACTTTCACAAGGGGTCATCGTAGAAAGTGAGATAACTTCTTAATGTAACTGTCTACTATAGGGAAACGCTGTTGGACAGGTAAAAAGGCAAGAGGACATTCTTTGTGGCATGTTAGTGGTATTGACTTTATACTTCCTGCGTAAAAAAAATCAACTAAAAAGAAAAACTGACTGAAATTGCAAACTTTGAAGATTCCAAACTCTCTTTAAACCCTTTGAAATTCATGGGGTTGCTGCTAGGGGATGGAGGAATTTTTTTTTTTTTTTGGTGGGGTCAATTGTGGCTTGGCTTAATCTCATATATGAGAGGGAAGAGAGGAGAATATTTTATCAGAATTTGACCTTTTTATGGAGGAGGGAGAGTAAAATGAAGGGTGCTGAGAAAGAAGGCAGTTTGTGAAGATGTGTATCTGAATTCATTTTGTGTGCCCCAGCCATAATGGCTGAAGCATTGAAAGTACTTATTGTCATTGAAAGGTTAGAAAGATCTTAGGAAACTTTTGAAATAGTTAGGTGCCAAAGTGTTTTGCTAATTCATACTATAAGTTTTTCTACTAGCAAGATAAGAATTGAGGTGATGGTTCGCATAACTGTCAAGAGATATACTAATTTCCTTTCATATTTGCTGAATTTTTTATTCAGTTGCCTTTGTTAATTATTTAATGGAACGCTGAAGATCTGTAGAAAGTTCCAAATGTTTCTTGACATCATCATGTTCAAGTTTGTAGTACCTTTTTGGTTATAGCTATAACCTGGCTATAAGACTTATTTCTTGCATCCAGTTGTAAAATTTGAGCGCAGTTGTGAATAGAACACAAATATCTGAATTTGATCAATTCTGTGAAAAAATATATATTTTACATCAGCTTTCCCCCCCACCCCCTTCTATGCATATGTCACCAATCCACATAACAAATCTATTACCATTTGAGACCAACTTCATAGTGTTAGGTAGGCTTCGCTTCTCAGTTCCTCTCTATAAATTTAATTTGGTGAATGATGCATATATTTTTACTGCTTAAAATAACAAACAAGAAGCCAGGAATCAAACTTTTAGAATGTGTTAATGATGTTTGGATTTTTCATTTGTTTTTGAAAGATCGCCAATCTCTACAGATATGAAGATATTAATAGAACAACTTCCAGTGAAATGGGTTTCCCTTTGTTGTAGATATTCGTGGAACATCTTTTAGTGTAAATGGGTTCTTTTATTTACAGGGTGCGGCTTGCTTTAATTCCCATACTGGGAGGGACACCATTCTGAATTTTGGATTCATTTTGCAATTGTAGACATCAATGGATAGATTTTAGACTTATAGGACTGGTATGGAAGACTCGGATATGCTTTCATTTACAAATGCAAGATATGTACTGGGTACATGTCACTAGCTGCCAAAGATAGGGATGTATTTGGCATTTTTTACTATTTTTATTTGCAAACCTAAATATATGAAATGATTATCTTTAAAAATATGCTTATCCTTTCCTTTTCTGCATTGTGATATTTGATTGGGTTCCAATTGAGTTCCAGCTGTTTTGCCAACACATATTAAGTTTTTATTTATAAGCTAAACTGCTAACGTTATTAACTATTATCTGGCTATAACTCTTGTCTTGACATTGATAGTGTTTGCCAATTGTAGATATGGGGCTGACATTGCACGAGGGGTGGCTGAACTCCATGCGGCAGGTGTTGTTTGTATGAATCTAAAACCGTCTAATCTTCTTTTTGATGCAAGTGGTCGTGCAGTGGTTTCTGACTATGGACTTGCTGGAATTCTGAAGAAACCTTCCTGTCGGAAAGCTCGACCAGAGTGTGATTCCTTAAAAATTCATTCATGTATGGAGTGTACAATGCTCAGCCCACATTATGCAGCTCCAGAGGCATGGGAGCCAGTAAAGAAGTCATTGAATCTGTTCTGGGATGATGGAATAGGTATATCTGCAGAGTCAGATGCCTGGAGTTTTGGTTGTACATTGGTCGAAATGTGCACTGGTTCGATCCCGTATGTGAAGCAGCATACTCTTCATTTGAAGCAACTTATTTTCTTCTATATCTGGTATAATTGCTTAGTACAAGTTGACATTCTTTGTGTAGGTGGTCTGGGTTAAGTGCAGAGGAAATCTATCGAGCTGTTGTCAAAGCTCGAAAACTGCCTCCACAGTATGCAAGTGTAGTAGGTGTTGGGATACCTGGGGAATTATGGAAAATGATTGGTGAGTGCCTTCAGTTCAAGGCATCAAAAAGACCAACTTTTAGTGCAATGTTAGCAACATTCCTCCGTCATTTGAAGGAGATACCACGCAGTCCTCCCGCCAGCCCTGATAAGTAAGGACTTCGAATTTTTGGTTCTGACCTCTTCTTCTCTCGATCTTTTTTTTTTCCTCTGTGTTATTAATATGTTGGGCTGTTGGATAGGAACTGAGACAGCAGCGAATGCTGAGATATTGGTTTTCTGCCATGTGCATGCGCACATGTGTCTTAGAGAGATTACAATAATTACCCTGAATTTTATGATCTGTTAATTCTCTTTCATAAGTTTTTCATTTTGTGTGACCAAGTACAGTGACTCTGCTAAATGCTCTGGATCAAATTTGACGGAACCATCTGTTGTAACTGAACCGGAAGGTTTTCCAGATAACTCTAACCATTTGCATCGGCTTGTGTCTGAAGGGGACATGGGTGGCGTTAGGTTAGTCCACTTTGGTACAGACCTGCCTGAGCTAGCTGTCTAGAATAAACTTAGCTTTTGCATGTTATTTGTTTATCACGTTTTTCTTTGCCTATGCAGAGATTTGCTTGGAAAGGCTGCATCAGGAAAAATTAACAGCTCAATATCTTTACTATTACAAGCTCAAAATGCTGATGGCCAAACTGCTCTCCACTTGGCTTGTAGACGTGGTAGTGCAGAACTTGTTGAGGCTATTTTAGAGTACAAAGAGGCAAATGTGGATGTTCTAGATAAAGATGGGGATCCTCCACTTGTCTTTGCATTAGCAGCTGGATCGCCAGAATGTGTCTGTGCTCTCATTGAAAGAGGTGCTAATGTGAGATCAAGGTTGAGGGAAGGCTTTGGTCCGTCTGTTGCTCATGTTTGTGCCTACCATGGCCAACCCGACTGCATGCGTGTAGGCATTCAGTTAATTGTATGCATATGATGGTTCTTCTTTTATGCTTCTTCCTGATCTTTAAATTTCTACCGTTTCCTGTGTATGTCAAACAATAACAGGAGTTACTATTGGCTGGAGCTGATCCTAATGCAGTGGATGATGAAGGGGAATCTGTGCTGCACAGAGCTGTTGCCAAGAAATATACGGACTGTGCTCTGGTCATATTGGAAAATGGAGGCTGTAGATCAATGGCTGTTTTGAATTCAAAAAATTTGACGTAAGTACCCTTTTTTTTTTTTTTTCTTTTTTAAATTTTCTTCGGCCAATGTGAACTAGTGAATGGTTGAAAAGGAAAGAAAAACACAGGTTTTTACATTGGAACACTTCTGGAACTGCAAGTGAGCGGATGTTTGATTAATGTACATCAACATGAGCTACATGTACTGTATAATGGAATTATTGGATCTGTGTATATTTCTGGACAAATGTTTTTGATAGGCATTTCTGAATGAATTTGAACTCAACATGATATTAATTTCTTGTGAGCAGAGAATAAATTATGGCATCTTAGCATGCTAGAGAAGAGAATAGATCAAATCCTAAGTTGTAAACGACTTTCAACAAACTATTATGTTCGATTAATATTTGCATAGGTTAAAGGGAAAAGTGTTGAGTTTAGGTGCATTGCCAATTTTTGTTGCAGGTTAAGTTTGCTGCTTTGCTATGCTGTTATCTTGTTGATAGGTGATGCTTGTTGGAAGTTCACGTTATCTGCTATTAATTGCTTTAGGATCCTTTTGGTACAGCTGTTTGAAAAAAAGGACTTTTGAAAATTTTGGATCAAAAAGCACTTTTCCAGAAAGCATTGCCTCCCCGCTTTTCCAAAATGTGTGTTTTGGTCCAAACCTCCACCACACACACACACACACCCAAAAAAAAGAAAAGAAAAATCTTTTTCTTTTTTCTTAGATGCCAAACACCCAGTGACAGCTGATTTGGAGGGAAAATGCCCACCAATATGCCTTACAAAACGGGCACTGGGCAATTGCTCTGATTAATTTATCTACCTCTCTTAGGAGTCAAACCAAGGGCTGGTATTTCTGGATATTTTGGTTTCAGATTATATCCGTAGTAGCACTGACATAGGCCTAAGCTTTTGCTTTTAACTATAGTGTAGAATTCTTAACATCAATTCAAAGAGGTGTTATTATTTTTTGATAAGTTTTTATTTGACTAATGTAAAAGAGGTGTTTTTGAATTTCAGCATGGTGTTTGTATCATGTTTTGTTTTTATTAATGCTTTCACATTAGTACGAACTGGATATTTGTCTTGGATTATATGCATTTTACCTCAAAATTATGATTGTTCATTAATGTGCTCCAAATGTCCCAGACCATTGCATTTGTGTGTGGCGACATGGAATGTGACTGTTGTCAGAAGGTGGGCCGAAGTTGCAACTGTGGAAGAGATTGCTGATGCAATTGATATACCAAGTCCAGTTGGCACTGCACTGTGTATGGCGGCTGCTGTAAAGAAAGATCATGAAATTGGTAATGCTAGAATCTTAGAATGTCTGTCTCATATGGGTGATGAAAGTTACCGAAGTAAAACTCTACAAATTTTGTTTAGCAAATCAGTAGGCTATTCTTTGCTTTAAAAATCCTCAACCTGGAGTTCTGCCTGAGGAAGCAGGGGCAGCAGTAGCTGCTGAATCTTCTGCTGGTATCTTTTGGGTTGATGCAATTACTGTTCAGGACTGATGGAAAAGCTTAAATAAGAAAATAGTACCTGCTTGAAAGTAAAATTTGGGTTTGATTTAGTTATTTTCTCCCCAAGAACTTTTACAACTTACAGTGGATTAAGGGATGACTTGGCACACAAGTTCATTGCAGTTGTATACATGAAGGTTAAAAATGGTTGAAGTGCCTGTGACTTCAGTATCTTGACAATTGTCTAAGAAGTGTCTTTTGTTGTCAATTTGTTGAATGTTGATCATTGGACTTGAAATGTTGTGAGAATGTTTCCTACGACGTCAGATATAATGCATCTCCTAATTGTGTAAATGTTGTACATTCTAGATATTAGCATTTTTTCTTGCTTGTGGGATCCTACCGGTAAGACTTTAAATCACCCCTCCCCACCTCCAAAAGCAAAGGAGATTCTACTGGCAAGTTTTAGGGCTTAAAGTTCCTTTTTTTACAACCGATGCTTGTATTCATGCTAGTGTACCGATGCAAACCATTAACCTCTTTTTACAAGTGGTAGCTATGCCTATTGTTAGCCTGTCCTTTTGTGTTTATTAGTTTTAGAAGTTGTAACTTGGCCAGCAACTTGATGCAGCTTCTTCCTTCTTTTTTTTTTTTGTTAACTTATCAAAAAAAGATGCTGTGTCAAACTGCTGGTCATATGGAATTGGCACTTCTATTTAAATCTTAAACCAAGCATTTAATAAGAAAATGAATGTACAGATGCACGGCAATTTTCTTTAATTTGGTCTCAGTGAATCTGGTGGTTTTGATTTGTTTTTTAGATTGTAGTAGTCTTTAGGGTATTTGGCTCTCTTGTATACTTTTCGTGTACGAGGGCTTTGCCATTTTCTTACTTTTAAAATTTCTCCCTTTTCCCAATTGTCTATTCTCTCATTTTTCTTTATTTCCTTGGTCATTCTTTTCTTCATTTTTTATTTTTAAATTTCATAAGAAACATTTCAGGCCTTCCATTTCAGTCATACGCTTGTCTAATTAAACTTAGATGCTTTGCATATTTTAGTAAATGTATTTTTTCCTGGGATTTCTTGAATTATCAGCAACTTCCAATTGGATCATATTAGAAAGTAAAATTTTAAACATTTATTTATGCACTTGCTTGTTTGCTTCTTTTTTTCTTCCCTGGAGTAGTAATTAGAAATTATAATTATTTAACTTTTACCTTTTATTTGTTTTGGTTATTGATTTATTTTGATTGCTCATGATGCTGCCTGCTTGTAGAGGGGAGAGAACTGGTTCAGATATTGCTTGCTGCTGGGGCAGATCCAACTGCCCAAGATGCTCAACATGGCCGGACAGCTTTGCATACAGCTGCAATGGCTAATAGTGTTGAACTGGTCAAGGTAGGCAAAGTAGCTTCACTACAACTTCATATTATTATCTAACCATTTCTTTATTGTTGGTAACTCATTGTTTTGTGCATTTGTGTCATTGAACCTTGGAAATTTTTGCTTGTTTCTTTTTTCTAATACTCAGTTAATATAATTTTTTTTCCCAAATGTTGAATAGATTATTCTTGATGCCGGAGTTGATGTGAACATCCGGAATGTGCACAACACAATTCCTCTTCATGTGGCGTTGGCCAGAGGGGCAAAGTCATGTGTTGGATTGCTTCTATCTGCAGGGGCAAACTGTAATTTGCAGGTTTATCTTCAAACATATGAAATTTTCTTGTTAGATTCTGGATATGTAACTCAAAATGATATCCCAGTCAATCTTTAGCTTGAAGAGAATTGGTATGTGATGCTTATGCCATATATCAATGTGCAACATGCTAGACTAATCTGTTATATTGTTTTGCTTGTTCATTCAAAATGATGCTCCCCTATCCAGCTTTGGTATCCTTGTACTTGAGATTCACGAAATATATTATTGTTCTGTTGCTGTTAAATTACTACTCTTTTACTTATCAAAAAAAAAAAAAATTTTTTAGTGATCCAAAAGTCATTTAATTAATTAACTTAACTGTAGCGAGCCACTCCATTCCTTGAAGCAGCCAGCCTCTCATCTTGCACAGAGTTCAGAAAGATATGGTTCTTACTTAAAAGAGAATGGCTTTTGGTTCTCTGTAAACAAACGTGAGAATGAAAAAGACGTGGGGATGATGGTCAGAACTTAAGTTAGAGTTACCACATGTCACTACCATCCTAGCAGCTTGTGATTAAGTGACAGTTCTAATCGTATTTTTTTTTGTCCAGATCTGTTTCTTACTTCAAAGAACAAAGAAGCAACCATGACATGTTATCATTATTATTACATTTTAGTTATTTCTTTTTTAGCTTGTGGGAGGGAGGGGGTTTTCTTTGTTGGTACCTTATTTGCAAGAGCAATTCATGACTAGGTATAGGTGTTGGTGAGTGCTCTCTTTGATCTTTTACAGGGTGAATATTAGAGGGTGCAATCAAGATTCTTTGGAGTTTTGTCATACAAGTAGTAAGAAGTTTGATTTTGTCTTACTATAGAGCTCCCAGAAGAAGGAAATCATATAAGTCAATATGATATGGTTGTATTATATTTAGGAAGAGAGGTATTGTTGTGATTAATCGTTGTAGTATGTGTGAGGCGGATGGGGAGTCCGTGGATCACCTCTTCCTTCATTGTGGGGTCACGCGCAAGTTGTGGGATGTTATCTTCTCTCGCTTTAACATGAGTTGGGTTATGCTTAGAAGCGTCAAGGAGATGTTTGCTAGTTGGTGGGCAGGAGGTAGAACCAGTAGTGCCGTGGTTTGGAAGATGGCTCCCCTTTGTCTTCTTTGGTGTATTTGGAAGGAAAGGAATGCGAGATGCTTCGAGGATTTGTCAAGGAACCTTGAGGACCTTATACATTTCTTTTTGTACACCTTATTCACATGGACTACATGCTGGCTTGCTCCTTTAGAGATCAATTTCCCTGATTTTCCTTTTATGTTCTCTTCTTTCTCCCCTACTTAGTCGCTCTCTTGTATACTCCCTGTGTACTTGGGTTGCGCCCCTCTACGCTCTTTAATGCATTATTACTTATAAAAAAAAAAAATGATATGGTTGTATTTATTATCACGTGAGTTTTCTTAAATACTAAAAGTGTGAGGAGGTTAGGAGAAAGAAATTTGAGATAATCTTGAAGTGTAATAATTAGGCAGAAAACATTTTTTTTATTTTTATGATAAGTGATGTTTTTTATAACAACATTATAATTAGGCAGAAAACATATCACATGACATATTATAATGTTGTTAGACACTTGCATGTGATTGTATAATATGCCTTGTAATATCACTTGGCTATTTGAAGAGAATGGGAAGATATAAATTATGGAACTTTCTCAGTGAATTGAATAGTTTGGGGAAACAATTCCCATATCTCCTAATTCCACTCTTTCTCTTGCTTCATATGCTCTTTAGGCTATTATTATTATTATCATCAATTTTTTAGAGCTCCAAGAGTCATCTTCGCATGCTCAGCTCAGAGAATCCATTTTCTATTTGGGTCAAATGCTTCCTACTCACTATAGGTTTCTACTAAATGCATCATCATCATCATCACTATCATCAATTTTTTTTAAGGCTCCAAGAGTCATCTTCTCAGTCTCAGCTCAGAGAATCCATTTTTCACATTTTTCATTTGGGTCAAATTCTTCCTACTCACTATAGGTTTCTACAAAGTACATGATGACTTCATTTCCACTTCTCTTTCTGGTGCTTAAAATCAATAGTTCTTTATTTTGCAATCCACTTATGTACAATATCTTTGCTCATTGTTATCAGGATGATGAAGGTGACAATGCTTTTCATATAGCCGCTGATGCAGCAAAAATGATCCGTGAAAATCTTGAATGGCTCATTGTCATGCTTAGAAATCTGGATGCTGCTGTTGAGGTCAGAAACCACAGGTAAATAGCTGTTGGAGGCATGGCTTCTTCATGTAGCTTCACCTTCATTCTCAAGACTTTCTCATTTCTCATCTTTATGTACTTGGTCTTAAAACATGGATTAACTATGCGGGGAAGCAGAGTTGAGCTCTTCTACATTACCGAAATTGATATATTTACTTACATAGAGAAAAGGAAAAATAAATTGATAGATCTATGTTTGGTGACAGTGGCAAGACTTTAAGGGACTTTTTGGAGGCCCTTCCCCGGGAATGGATTTCTGAAGATCTGATGGAGGCACTTGTGAATAGGGGAGTTCATCTCTCTCCTACAATGTGAGAAATATTAAATGATTCTTCTGATTTCAAATTGTATGCATTATTTGTAACCCAACTTGTTTCTGACTATTAAGATAATTGTATTCTCAAATGGGTGTAGATTTGAAGTAGGAGACTGGGTTAAATTTAAAAGAAGTATCACAGCTCCTACATATGGGTGGCAAGGTGCAAGGCACAAAAGTGTGGGATTTGTGCAAAGTGTCCCAGACAAGGACAATCTCATTGTGTCTTTTTGTTCTGGAGAAGCTCGTGTTTTGGCAAATGAAGTTATAAAAGTCATGCCATTAGACAGGGGACAGCATGTCCAGCTTAAACCTGATGTCAGAGAGCCCAGGTTTGATCCTGTACCGATACTAAGTTGTGTTATTTTATCATCAGAATATTAGTCTTTTTGCTGCCTTACTGAAAAATTCAAATATCATATGTGTGCAACATGTATTCAGAAAGGAAGTCTCTAATATACTTCCTGTGTACTGGAGCATTCTCTTCTTCTAGTAAAATGATTATTAAAAAAATGTATCTGAAAGGAAGAATGATAATTGTTGCGTCAACAATTTGAGATTATCATCAGATAATATTCATTCATGGAGCCAAGGTTTATTGTTTACGTTTAAGTCTGATTCATCATTTCTTGTAAATTATACTTTTTCTTATTGAAGCTAGTATTTTATGGTTTGTAACACATTTCTAATTAGTGCTTTGGATGATGATTGAAGTCATAGGTGCTTCTCGTGGAATCTTGATTATGTGGGATAAGGAGGGTGGTGGAAAAAATTGATGAGTGTATGGGGGAGTTTTCTGTTGCTTGTTCCTTTAGAAACATTTAAGATCAATTCGCTTGGGCTTTTGTGGGTTTTTGTGGCCCTAATTCCAATAGGGATAGAAGGTTCCTTTGGGACGAATTAGCTAGGTTGCTTAGTTGGTGGAGCTTGCTTTGGTGCACTGGGGGTGATTTTAATGCCACACGTTTCCCTAGCGAGGGATCGGGAGAAGCCCATTTCTACCCAGTCATGGGAGAGTTCTTTGATTTCATTCTTGAGCAGGCCTAATGGATCTTCCTCTTATGAGTGAAACTTTTACGTGGTCGAATAATTGAGATACCCTGTCCTGGTCTAGGGTCGATAGATTTCTTGTCTCCCCGGAGTGGGAAGCCCAATATTTTGGTGTGACCCAGAAGAGGTTTCCTAAACTTTGTTCGGATCACTTCCCGATCCTTCTTGATTGCTGAGACTTTCAAGTGGGCTAAAGATATTTCAAATTGGAAAGTGTGGCTAAAAGCTGAGGGTTTTGTGGAAAGGGTGAAACAGTGGTGGAACTCTTATCACTTTCAAAGCTCTCCAATTTTTATTATGGCCCACAAGCTTAAGACATTGAAAGTAGACTTAAGAAGATGGAATGAGGAGGTGTTTGGTAATATAGAGAGGCAGAAGAAGATTTTTTGGAAGAGCTTTGAGGTCTTGAATTGATTGAAGAAGGGAGGAGGGCCTTATGTGTTGAGGAGAGAGTGAGGAAGGCAAAAGTGTTAAGTGATTTGGAGAGTTCCACTCTCTTGGAGGAGATGAGTTGGAGGCAAGAATCCAGGGCCTTGTAGTTGAGGGAGGGTGATAAGTGCACGGAAGGAATAAGCAACAGAAAACTCCCCCTCACACATCAATTTCCACCACCCTCATATTTCTAGTTTTCATGACTTTCTTGATTTCTTTCCTTTTTCTGGCTAGGTGCTTCTCTTGTATATTTTTTGTGTACTTGGGTGCGCCCTTTGATTTTTAGTGAATTTCGTTACTAATCAAAAAGATAATTGAAGTCATAGAAAACTAGTAATTTTTAACTTGGAATTTTTAAAAAGTTAAGGGCATTATCAAAGATACCATAGCCTTGGAAATTCTGTAAGAATACTGTTTGGAGCTCTAAGAGCTCTATTCATTACCAATTTTTTTAGTTCTCAAAATGTTGGATCTGTAAATTCGCTGAAAGCATTTGGAATTGTACTTTTGGTCTTCTGTATACATATACTAATCATGTAAGGAGTCATTGGGAAAATTACTAAACCATTTAAAAGTTAGAATCGCCATTCCAAAACCATAGGGAACTATGTATCTCCTCTTTTTTTTTTTTAAAGTTCTTTCATCATCCGTTTTACTCAATCAAACCAGACTTAAATTATGCTTCTGGCATCCATGTATTCTGTGGTCATTTATCACCATCTCAAACTTATGTCCTTGTTCTTAACCCTCTCCTTGTGGGGGCTCCAAACCCTTAGATCTTCCTGATTCTGGAATTGGTGTATCATTCTGTTGTGGATCAGAAATGTAATTTACCCTTATTTATTAATTTTTAGTTATTAATGAAAATTTTAGCTTTGGTTATGCGCACACATTGTATCAAGTGCCATAGCCTAGTGTGTGTATGTACATCATAATCAGATTTGTGTTCCTTATCTCAGTTCTGTTCAAATTTTAGGACCATGCTTCCTCAATTTGAGATACATTTATAATATTATTGATGCCTCTCTTTTATTGTTTTGAGGCATCATCACTGAATTTTCAGCATCAGTCTCAGCCACTTCAAAGTCACAGTTTATACCATCTGTTATATTCCTTTATAGTGTGTATTAGGCTCCTTAGAAGTATTGTTATTGAATTTGATTGATGCTCCCCTATCAGAAACTGATGTCTGATCCTGTAATTATCAGGTTTGGTTGGCGTGGGCAGTCACGTGACAGTATTGGAACTGTACTGTGTGTCGATGATGATGGGATCCTGCGTGTTGGGTTTCCTGGAGCATCCAGAGGATGGAAGGCTGATCCTGCAGAAATGGAAAGAGTTGAAGAATTCAAAGTCGGGGACTGGGTTCGTATCCGCCCCACTCTTACAACAGCAAAGCATGGTCTAGGATCTGTAACACCTGGGAGCATTGGTATAGTGTATTGTGTCAGACCAGATAGTAGTTTGTTGCTGGAATTGAGCTATCTTCCAAATCCTTGGCATTGTGAACCAGAGGAAGTTGAGCCTGTTGTCCCCTTCAGGGTATGGGAGAAATGTTGGTTTTCTATTGTACTGAAATAGTTAACGTCTTTTTCCCTAATTTCGTTTTTTATATTTCAACACTTTATATATTTATGATTTACAGATTGGTGATCGGGTATGTGTCAAGCGATCTGTTGCAGAACCTAGATATGCTTGGGGTGGTGAGACGCACCATAGTGTTGGAAGAATAAGCGAGATAGAGAGTGATGGTCTCTTAATAATTGAAATACCAAATCGACCAATACCATGGCAGGCTGATCCTTCTGACATGGAAAAGGTGGAAGACTTTAAGGTAATATCTCACTGGTCATCCTTATAATATGCATGCCAAAAAATATCCATACTGGGTATTAGTTCTTTTCCCCTACATAAATCTAATTATTTCAACCATGAACAGGTTGGGGATTGGGTTAGAGTGAAAGCTTCTGTATCCTCTCCAAAATACGGGTGGGAGGACATTACAAGGAACAGCATTGGGATAATCCATAGCTTGGAGGAGGATGGTGACATGGGTGTTGCCTTCTGCTTCAGGAGCAAGCCTTTTTCTTGCTCTGTGACTGATGTGGAGAAGGCGTCCCCTTTTGAAGTAGGACAAGAGATTCATGTGATGCCATCTGTTACTCAGCCACGACTTGGGTGGTCAAATGAAACTCCCGCTAGCGTTGGAAAAATTGTGAGAATTGACATGGATGGTGCTTTGAATGTAAGAATACTTATCTTTTATCTCTGTACTTAAGTTCTTGAGTGAGTGGTTCACCTTCAAATCCCATCTCTGCTTGTAATGCTATACAACTCCTTGCTGACCATGACATGCCAATCTATGTTCAGGATGCTGGAAACATACTGACAGGATATTCAATGAATATCACAACTCCTGTTTGTATGCACGCAATAATAATGTTATTTAGGATATTTTAATAAATTGCGGTACATCATAGAAGTTTTGTTTATTCTTATGTAGGTGAGAGTGGCTGGCCGACAGAGTTTGTGGAAAGTTTCTCCTGGAGATGCAGAGCGACTTTCCGGATTTGAAGTTGGTGATTGGGTACGTTCAAAACCAAGCCTGGGAACTAGACCAAGTTATGACTGGAACAGTATCGGAAAAGAAAGTTTAGCTGTTGTGCATAGTGTACAAGAGACAGGCTATCTAGAATTAGCTTGCTGTTTCCGTAAAGGGAGGTGGATTACTCATTACACAGATGTTGAAAAGGTCTCTTGCTTTAAAGTGGGGCAGTATGTTCGGTTCCGCTCTGGACTGGTTGAGCCAAGGTGGGGCTGGAGAGGAGCTCAGCCTGATTCACGAGGCATTTTAACTAGTGTCCATGCTGATGGGGAGGTGAGGGTCGCTTTTTTTGGTTTGTCAGGGTTGTGGAGAGGAGATCCTGCGGATCTTGAGATAGAGCAAATTTTTGAAGTGGGAGAGTGGGTGAGATTGAGAGATAATGCAAGTAATTGGAAATCCATTGGGCCAGGTAGTGTTGGTGTGGTACAAGGGATCGGATATGAAGGAGATGAATGGGATGGAACCACTTATGTTGGGTTTTGTGGGGAACAAGAAAGGTGGGTGGGGCTTCCTTCCCATCTTGAAAGAGTGTACAGACTTGTCGTTGGCCAGAAAGTTAGGGTTAAACTCTCTGTAAAGCAGCCAAGATTTGGATGGTCAGGCCACAGCCATGGAAGCGTTGGAACCATATCTGCAATTGATGCAGATGGAAAGCTGAGAATATATACTCCAGCTGGATCAAAAACTTGGATGCTGGATCCATCAGAAGTAGAGCTAGTAGGAGAGGAGGAGCTTCGCATTGGAGACTGGGTTAGGGTTAGGGCATCAGTTTCTACCCCAACCCACCAATGGGGAGACGTGAGTCATTCAAGCATCGGGGTGGTGCACCGGATGGAAGATGGGGAACTTTGGGTAGCATTTTGCTTCACGGAGAGGCTCTGGCTTTGCAAGGCTTGGGAGATGGAGCGGATTAGGCCATTCAAAGTGGGGGACAAGGTGAGGATTAGAGACGGGCTGGTGACACCACGCTGGGGGTGGGGAATGGAGACACATGCAAGTAAGGGACAAGTGGTGGGGGTAGACGCAAACGGGAAGTTGAGGATTAAGTTCCGATGGAGAGAAGGGAGGCCGTGGATTGGAGATCCGGCCGATATTGTTCTTGATGAGAGCTCATTTGGCACAATTGGCACCTCATGACACCCTTCCAACCTATATATGTTCCTTCCCGTTGTCTCAGCCCTATGGGCTTTTGGCCTCTCAGCTCATTTAGAAAGGTGGAGGTCATTGCTTGCACCATGCAACTCGACTCGACTTGACGTACTTTGAACCATTACCAAGGTTGCAAAGGGCCGATTTACATGTTAATAAACAGAAGAGTACAACAAGGGTTGGCCAGGACAAAAGAATGGGGAGAAATTGGGTTGCCTTTCTGGTAATTATAGGAGATACAAGGGCAGCCAATAGGAAAGATGCAGTAGACCATTTGTATTTCATAGATGATGTTTGTAGTTGACAAGCTTTTGAGGTATATATATTTGGTTATTTATATTGTTGTACAAATCGAACCCTTTGATCTTGTGAGTTAATTACAGTTTTGTCTTTCAGAAACTTTTTGCTGTCTTTGATCTTGATCTTCCTTCAGTAAAATTCACTAGCCATATTTGTATTGCTTATAAAACACCTATAAAATAACCTGGTGTTGACTGTTGAGTGCTTTCCTCAGCTTTTAGCATCTACAATGATTAATTATGTGTAAACCATTCTACAGTAGGGAAGCTTTTATTATTTTGTATTTTCTCTTCCTCCATTTTTTTTTTTTTTACTTGTCCACACAAGAAAAGGAAAAGGAAAATTCGAACTAGTAGCCTCCACTTCATTAGGCGTAGCCTACACCCGATGGAGCTAGCTTGGGACCAAAAACCTCTGATTTGTTTGAAGAAAAATAGACTACGAGCAAGCAGGTGTGTTTTTGTTGGTTAGAAAGAGCAAGCAAAAGTAGCATTTCAGATCCCAGGGACAGGTGGGTCCCACTAGATCTTCCCATTGAATCTCCACCGCTCAACACTCCAAACCAAACTAGGCATCATGCGTTTCACGACGCTTTGACTTCTTCCTCTTCATAATCCCATACAACCAACACTACCTGCCTCCAAACACACTATCCAATCAAATCCTAAACGAACCCATTATTCTGTCTTTGACCCCAAATTTAAATTTAAATTTCTTTCTCTTATTCGCTGTCTCACACAGTCACACACATATGTCTCTCCAGGTGACCCACTAGATTACATCCCAACTCCCCCAATGTGGAGGCCCACATAACTTGACCCTTTTAAAATCACCCACGTGATTCGACGCGTCCTCGCACAGTCCCACCGCTCTAGGCGCTTCACCACACCTCTCTTTCTCTCTCTCTCGTTCTCTCTCTCTCTCTCTTTCAATTTCTCTGCAGACTAAGCACAAACCCTAAGGACAGGTCCACCGCCACAGGGTAATGCGGCGCCGTATTGATCACCGTCTTCGGAGTAGAATAACGGCAATGGTGGAATTGTTATCCGGTACGGGCATGACTATCGTAAGTGATGATCAGCTTTGTTAATATATAGAGAGAAGAGTATAGAGGAAGGATTATCATTGACAAAGAGAAGAAAAAGGAAAAAAACAGAAGAAAAAAAAAACACAATTGAAGAAAGTTATATTTTTGGCGTAGTATGTGTGATTTGGTGGCCCGCACGGGTCGGCATCAGCAACGGTACGAGGCCGGTTGTCGCCTAGTCGCCGGGTATATTCCCTTTTTCTTTCACTTTCTTTTTCACCATATATATGTATTTGTACGTATCTATGCGATGCATGCATGTATGTATACAGTATGCGTGTGTTAGTATGATTGACATTGATTAATGTGCAGTGGCTTTTGTTTTGTTTTTTTGTGTGAAAGTCATTTTCAGACGGGGCAATGTATTGAAAATCGGTGTTGGTAACTAGTCTTTGACTTCCCGTCGAATGGTCTGTTATTAGTTATTTGCTAATTTTTTTGTTTTTGTTTTATTGTATGGTGGTTTTTTGTGGTTTCTATTTGATTTTCTTTTTTAATGGTGGGGTTGGTGGGGATATGTGGATTGGAAAGAGGGTGTATGGATGTTTGATTTGAAGTATAAAAAACATCTCTTTTTGACCCAATTGAAGTTTAACTAGAAGTGAGCATAGGGAAATGTGGGCGGGAAAGGAGGGTGTATGGTTGTATGATTTATAGTAGAGAAAAGATCCTTTTTGACTCAATTGGGAATAGAAATGGAGAGATAATTATAAGTTCATTGGAGTTGAGCTTAGGGATTGTTCGGCACAGTTATTCTAACAATTTATCTTACTATTTACTAGTATGATTTTTTGAATGAGATGAGAAATGCTAGAGAACCAAACAAACGAATCGAAAAAAATTTCCAAATTGACGTGGCAAGGGTTTTTAAATTAAAGAAATACAATTCTCTTTTCCTTGTTTGCTACTCACGGTTTGCCATGTCAATTTTAGAAATTTTTCTGGCTTCATTTGTTTGGCTCCTTAGCACTTCTCTTTTTGAATTGTATTTACTATATGGTGATACTAGAAGAAGTTGGATGAGGGAATGTAGATACTGTCTGTGTGAGGAGCACTTGTTTTGTTCACCAAGAGAGAGAGGGAGAGAGATGTGCTTGCCTAAAGGGATAGTAGGATTAGGAATTTTTCCATTAGTGGCATAACAAATAAACATATAATGGGGATGTGATTTGGAGAAATTAGGAAGGAGACGGACTCTAGGCTACTGGGACTATGGAACTGTAAGGATAGCCTTTTGAAATTATTTCAACGATGCGAGGTCAGGGTGTGATTCGACCGGTTTATACAAAAGGGGTTGTACAAAGCAAATTTTATAATGTGATTGAAGAGCTGATTATGGTGAGTGTATGACTTCCATGTGTGATGCTTAGTGCTGATGGAATCTCCAAGACAAGTTTTTGTATGTTATCCTCAATAATTTTTTTTGATAAGTAATGTTATCCTCAGTAATGATATATATTGATGTTTTAGTGAACATTATCCATTTTCATGTGATAATTTATGTGAAGTAGCTCTAATGAGTATGGACAAGATGTTGAAATGCACCAAGCACCTTATAATTGATTGAATCATACCTCATGATTGATGAGAGATGCCTATGTATGCATGGCGTATTTTTTGGAGATGAGTTTGGTTGCATGTAATGAGGCATATTGTGGCATGATATTGCTTGGTTTGATTGAGAAATTACCTGTTGAAGTTTCGAATCAAGCTTTATTATAAATTCTATGCAATTGGGATCGAGATTAGTGGCTGTCATCCTTAAGGATATTTGTAGAACTTTATTCTTATAGGTGGCGTGAAGAAGCTCATTCAGCAGATTTTTCTTTTCAGGTGTATTCCATTTAGGCTTAGAAGTTCAGACAAGAGTGGAAATGCGGATACTGAGAAGATTGTTGAGTTGCTTATGATTAACTCAACTAGCGGACCAGGACTTTTGTTTCCAAAGGTAATAAGTTTGTAAAGTTTTTCCCACCCTGAAATTTTACTTTGATGTGAACCTTCAGATATTTTTGGTTCACTTCTCTGCTAGCTTGTTTATTAAATATGATAGTCTGTCTCTCTCCATCGCTTTATATTTATGTGTGTGTGTGTGTGTGTTAGGATAAACAGATTGAAATTTAGGCCAATTGCAGCACAAAGTTTCATTTTCCAACGTTAGATTCATCAGGAAAGTTTGATTTCACTCCTTGGAGCTCTTCTTTTTAAATAGGTGAAACAAAACATGTACTGGAACCAATTTGCAGTCTTGGACTTCTTTGATCAAGTTGGTATGGGACTTCTTTGATGAAGTTGTTATGCTGACTTCCTTCTTCCTATTATCCTTATATTGTTTTTTAAGCTATTTGGTTAGTCTGGTTATTGCTTTATGTTCCCTGTCAAATCTTATTCTTTAAGGTTTGTTGCAGTTCTCTTTACTGGTAAATTACATGGATATTATAATTTATCCAAAAAAAAATAAAAAAAATTAATGGATAATGTTGTGTTCTCTTGGGGAATGTGAGAGGACTCCTTACCTTTTTAGCTTGCATGCCCTCTAACCTGTAGCTTTAATCCTATAGAAGGTTGTTCTGTTTGGAGGAAGGCATAAATTTCAAGTTTTCCAGCAATAGCTTATTGTTGAAATTTAAAACTGTACTTTTTCACGCCCCAAAAAATCATATGTCAAGTTGATTTATGTTATTTTAGGACTACAGGGATGGTGCATAGTGACCGATATCAATATGAAGGTTGATAGGATTGTTCATTTGGCTAGCATTAGGTCGTACAACTAGTTGCTTGCCCCTAAGTTATCACCAACCTTTTGGTCTAGTGATCTTTATGGATTAGGTTACAGTCCATTGCATTCTATGGAGATGGTATACTGGAATTGAGTAATGCCGATTAAACAGGTCTGTGAAGATTTATAATATGGTGTTCCATGCCACTTTTATTCTGCTTGGCAAACATTTTTTTTTTTATGTTTCCAAATTGATGAAATGTGTGCTCTAGACGTGCTCTAATGAAATGGGATATATGATCCATTGCGATTTATTTTTCTTATGTTGGTGCATATCAATTGATTTGACATTAAGCTATAGTAGGAGTGGGTAGTGAGTGTACTTAGAATTCATACCTTGGTACACAGGTTGTCACACATGACTCAACAGATGCAAACAAGCATGCATATATGCTTCAATGTGCAATGCATTTTAAATTTTATGTTTACAAAAGCAAAAAACGCACAAAAAGCTTCTAATGAGAAATGTATAATAAAAATAATGAAAATGACATTATTAATATAAAGGTATAGTTTGTTTTTGAACTAACAATTAAATTTGGTTTTCTTTTATACACTTACAAAACTGAACCACAAAATTGAGATGATTTTATTTTTTAGAATTTCTTTATTTTCCTTTTCTGATAAGTAACAGATTTAGTTTTATTTTTGAAAAAATGTGTAAGAAAGTGCTGCAACCTTGTAACGAATAGAATTTCCTCATGGTTATTAAGTTTTCAAGAACTTATATTCGCCTGCTTTTAGTTCAGGATCAATTCATCAAATATTAAAAAAAAATCAAGTGGAATTCTATCATATTCTTCCATTATTTGAAAAGTTAGGATAGACTTTTAATTGGGAAGCAATGTTTTTGTCTTTTCAAATGAAATGCAAATTAGCCAGTTTTTGATTACTTGGAGATTTCTAGCTTGTGTGGTTTATCAATTTCTATTATGTGCTTTCCTCACCATCATTTAGAAAGTGTGGAGGTGATAAGAATTCACACTGTTTTTTCATGAATTTGTTCTTGTCTCTTATAGGGAGGCTGGGAGAATGATGAAACTGTTCAAGAGGCTGCAGTTAGGGAAGCTATTGAAGAAGCTGGAGTTCGAGGGGATCTGATGGTAAATTTGTCTTCGTTAATTTCAGTCTTTTTTCCATTATACTTCTATGATATTGTTATAAACGCCCTCAGATTATTTTTCTTTGTCTTGATCCTTTGAAGTATTGAAGTTGATTTGATTGTTTCTGTTTTAAATGTTGCATTATAGCTTTTGAATAATTCTCCTATTTAACTTGGGATCCATTTGGAGAAACAACTATTGTGTATAAGTGCCTTGTTAGTCATTATGGTTGATATTTGATGCCGACATTTCAATACGGATCTACTTATGGTTGTTGTAATTATTATTTAATTTTTAGTGATTTTTAAAATAAAATATTTGGCATCCTAGATGCAGCAAACGCTGGCAAGTGCAACTACTAATGTAATCATGTGGTGTTGATGATTTTTATTGAAGTCCAGCGGAAAGGTAAAAATATTTTGCCAAAGAGCAATGTAACTTGTTCTGATTATGACATCTTAAAAGATCTAAACAATCTTGGTAGGAGAGATAACATGAAGGATGAAGGGAGGAAGGAAAATGGAGAGCGGATGCTATTTTTGACTGGTTGCAATGAGGGAAAAGGGAAGGATGAGGTGTGGTGTCTCTCAGCCCTGGCCACACATCTTTTTTCTCCCAGAAGTGGGAGGAAATGAGACCTGAAATGGGGAAGGGATGAGGGATGTTTTGTTTTTACGTATCTTTTCCCCTATCCTTAAATATTTAAGGCATATGGGTGAATAAATTAGCCACTCCTTTCCTTTTCACTTCTCCAACATCACTAGAAAGTCAATACTCTTCTAATTGATATATGCATAGGGTTTAGGAGAGAACAATCATGGCGTGGTGGGAATATTAGATATTGTTAGCTACAATTTTCCTTATATTTAGTTTTACACAATTCTGCTGTTATCTTGTCCATATTTTGGAAAAATCTTTCCTTTTTGGGTATTTTCTCCTGCATTTATGAGGTCCCAAAAGTGTTCGATGCTCTTGATTGAACTACTTGGTTGCAAAACAAACTCTGGAGGCTGTAAACCTCAGTCTAGTCTTCTGATTCAGTTAACACATAAGATTTGGCTGTAAAGGAGGAGCAAGATTCTGGTAACATGTTGAGCCTTTACCATTTGAATTAGTTTATTTATAATTTAATAATGTATGTATGTGGCATCTTGTTTTATATCCTTTTCTTTTGTTGCCTATTGTCTCTAGAGCTGTGATCATGTGACCTCTAAATTACATTATTGTTAGACGTGAGGTTGGGATAGATTTTTCCAGCTGCTTCTTTGTCTTCTCATATAGGCCGAACTAAGCAAAACAACTGCTGTTAATGTTTCTTGGTTTCAGGATTTCCTGGGGTATTATGACTTTAAGAGTAAAACCCACCAAGATGAGTTCAGCCCAGAAGGTTTATGTAAAGCTGCGATGTTTGCTTTGTTTGTCAAGGAGGAGCTCGAGTCATGGCCAGAGATGAGCACCCGAACGAGAACTTGGTTAACTGTACCGGAGGCAGTGGATAGGTGCCGGCATTCATGGATGAGGGACGCCCTGGAGAATGGCTTCTCCAAATGGTATGCAGAGAGAGCGATGAATGCAGGGGAGGACATTTCTGAGCAACAGTGACTTGCTGGGTGTTGATAAAGTAAAGCTACGGCAAGTCTATGGCAGAATTGTTGTGAAGTGACAGAACACTAGCAATGAAATTGCTGTTCATGATGATATGGTTACCTCTTTTTTTTTCTTTTTTTTTTTATTCTAAGTTTTTTTTTTTTTTTTTTTCCTTGTGAGTTTACCTCTCTGACATTTTAATTCAGAGGGTATTCAATGTCATTTTAGCTTAAGTTTCAGCTTCCCTCCAGGATTTTCATTGATATATAACAGTTTCATTTACAAGCGAATCACATGTATTTTGGACACATTAGTTTAATAGACTAAGTTGAAGGAAAACTGTCCTTTGTGTAGATGGAGCTGCTAGATAAAACAGTTCAAATTATTGCGCTTAAATTTTACAGTGCTTTGTGCCTAAAGTTATCATTTTCTTTAACCCAGTTCTGCAGTCGACCTGAAGAGGCCACAAGGTTCTTCCCCCCCCCCGCCCAGCTTATAAGTTGCCCTATTATCGTATCATGGGCTCTTGCACAAAAACTTTGAGGATAGGTAGCAATGAGAATGTTGCATAGTGGTGCAATTAGTGTGGATTAGAAATCTGAGAGCATAGTGGTGCAATTAGTGTGGATTAGAAATCTGAGAGCATAGTCTCCTAAACTTTTTGAGTTGTTAAAGTGGAGATTAAGTCTGTAGTATCATTTGGTGATGACAATTGTGTAGTCAGTGTAGAGGTTTCAAATGTTAATGTTAACTTTCAAGCCCCATGTGGACAAATTCATGTGAATTTGACACGAAATTAACAAGTTAGAGTTAAGAGCTTTGACCCGTTTAATTAAATAGGTCAAGTTAAAGTTGACTTATATTATCTTATACATGTACTTCTACATGACTTGAACCTGACACACGATATTTAAGATTAATAATTTTTGACACGACTCATGAATTCAACACGAAATTAGCATGTCTTTCCATGGTTAGAAGATATGATTTTTTTTTTTTGTTTTTTCAAAGAAAGTTAGAGCTAGGGGGCTTGATCTATTTAATTAAATGTGTTAAATTATGGTTAATCTATGTAGTCTTATATCTATGTTTGACATGACCCAATCATAAAATGCCACCCCTTAATTTGTTCCATCAAAAGAAGATTTACTTTAGAAGAGAGCATTTGCATTAGTGAAAAAATTGGGGCCCTTGTTGTAATGACTTATCCAACTTTATTACGAGGCAAAGGAGAGAGAACGGGTGTGAATATTGCATGCTGATGGAGCATATCCAAATGCCCAAGATGCTGAACATATATATGTCCAGTTGGTCCAGGTAAGAAAAGTAGTTCCCCTACATCTGAATCATTTGTTTGTTGTTGCTAACTCATGGTTTTTGTGCGTATGAACCTTAGAAGCTTATACACCATATCATTTAATAATTTCAAGGATCACCAGATAAATTTGTAGCATAGAGAGTAGGGTAAGGGAAAGGGCAATAGACTTGTTTTCGGAGTAGACACCAAAAATTGATCATGTCTTTCATATTTCATACTCATTTTGTGAATTTTACTTAATTGATTAAAATAACAAAAAAAAAAATAGCGAGTACATTTTTACAAATAGTCGTTTTTTTTTTTAGTTGCCATCAAACTTTGCTTCAAATTTCACATCCGCTTTCATCGAGAAGTGCTAGCATCACATGTGTACCAATTTACCGAGAACACCAGCATCACCGCACATGTGATGTTACAGTCCATGATGGTAGTAGAATAATTTGCAAGCACTTCATTTGCTTCCTTTTTAATTCCACAACTACACCTAAAATCTTCTCCATTAATTGATTCATCATCGTGTTCATTATATCCATAACCTTCTCTAAAATCTGCATGTCAGGTTTACCTTCGCCAAGACATTGAAAATGTAATTCTTGAAGTTGATGTGGATACCTTATGCCTTGGAGATGGAGATTTGTTCGATACTAGTTCATTCTCCATCCCAATTCTCAGTGCTGATATCCACCTAAAATGGCATTGATGTATTGGTCAAAAAAATATAGATGCATATTCAATACACCATTAGTATAAACGTATAGAAGAATGTTAGACTTACAATTTTTTTTTTTTTTTTTTAAATCTTATAAACTTATGTGGCACAACATACATGAGAAAAAGTTGAATAATTTTTTTGAGAAGTTCAATTATGTTGTGCCAGTCAAAGCTAATATTTTCCAATTTACTTGCAAAATATAAATTGACTAGTAACAAAAGAAACCATTAATGACTTTGTCAATTATTTCAAGTATTCACCTTAATCAAACCCGGGTGATATCAATATAATATCTTGTTGGAACTTGTTGCAATAGGAACTAACAACTTCTCCCACACAAATAGTCAGCTTTTCCATATATGTCATCCTAAAATGAAAATTCAATTTACAAAAGGTTTAAACACTACAACATAAAAAACTAAGTAATAAGTCTATAAAATACCCAAAACCATACTCATCAGGAGAATATTTTCTTAAATGATAGAATTTTTTATGATATTACCTAGCTATTTTCCCAAAACCGAACATTCCCTACTCTTGATTTGTAGAAGAAAGCCGTTGAACAAGTGTACTTGTGGCTTGGAGCCCTTGACCAAGTGCATTTACGCTGTCAAAAGTTTAAATAGACCGAACATGAGTATTTGAGGGATGGATCTAATGAAGCAAGAATTAGGATCCTCTTCATTTTATTTGAACTTAGTTATAGTGGAGGGGTATTTTTATTCCCTCAAAAAGTGAAAAGACAAAAATACATCTTCACTATAACTCGGTCAGATCTTTTCCGGTTAAAGTAAAAGAAGTAAATTTAACCATTAAATTAATATCTTAATAAAAGTCCCTCAAGTAATATTTGTGATGGTCTCTGAAATGTACTGCAACTTCCTCCGACAGCCAGGCTTTTTTTTTTTTCCTTCTTTTAGTGAGATGAGACTTGAGAGTGTGAAAGCATGGACAACCAAGTCATTTATACATGTCTGATCACACTTTCTCCTTCACGTGAAAATTTTCTCACAGTAACAGAATCATCGGTACAAATTTGACTAGTATTTTATCGCATTGATGGTTATTTAGTAATTATGCTTTCTTCCCCTATGCACGCGATGGGCGTGACTGAGATGAAGAGAGAGACTTATATCTGCAAAAACATGTCCTTTTGATTTTACAAAGAATCAAAGGTGTGTAACTAAAATCTGTCCTTTTGATTTTTTACTGTGGTTATCCGCATTTTATGTAATGAGCATTTTTTGTGTGTGCCTATTTTAGTTTATTGAGTTTTCTTTGGGTCTCTATTACGGCCTATCTTAAATGATTTTGAAAATAATTTGGACCGATTTTTAGAACTTGTTTTACTTTTTGTTAAACCGTAACGTTTTCAAAATATGTTGATTTTACATCACTTTTGCCTTTTTACCAAAGTAAATGAGTGAATTAAAAAAAAAAAAAAAAAAAAAAAACTCTAAAGTAATGTAAACATAATATATACCTAAATCCAAAACGACATCATTTTGGTGAATTTATTAAATAAAAATGTATTATATATAAAGGCTATGCGAATGCGGTTATTAACCGTATTCATATACCCTAAAACCAACATCTGCATCCGTATGAGCGGATAGTAATTTTTGCTAACTACATTTGCATCTCCATATACAAATACCGGATACTTACCAATTGCAAATGTAGGGTTAATATCCGCCCATAATATATACACCCCTACCATTCTTTTGAACTAAAATCTATCATTCTCATTTATCATTCGGTAGTTGGAGCATTTGATGCGTTGCATGCAAATAAGTTGGCAGCCTTGCTTTTGGTTACTGTTTTTGCGACCTATTTCTAAGTCTTTGTTCCAAAATACACAGAATCAAGTTATCTTTTATCCATTTCCTATTTCGGTTTGTATTTACTGCACTTCGTCTTGGATATATTGCAAAAATTAGTAAATTTAAGGCAAGAAAATAAAGCTAAGACCAAAGTAAAAAATACTAGCCTTCCAACGCTCAACTGTCTTTTTCGGGTAGCCATCATAATTTGTACGTAGTCTTCCATATCAAAAGATACAGGTGACAAATTTCCTTTTATGAAAAAGGATAAAAAATCAAGCCCAAAGTATTAAATAAAAACAAAAAAGAAAAAAGATTCATTTGCAAAAAGGACGAAAAACATATATACATTGGATGGACATATTTTTATAGGGCGCGAAAGAGAAATACAAATCGGTTTGCAAGACTCAAAGAGTCTAACGTTGATCTGATAAGCTAACAAATAATTTTTTGAAGTCAACATTAGACTTGCCCTCCAATCCCAAAAAAATTTATGCAACGCATCATTAGCCTTTGATACTGCCTATGTTCCTATCTCCAATGGCAAGTGTAAGGCAGAACAACTCCGCATCATGGCATCATTGAAGTGGAGGAAGACTCGTATCTTCATAGAGCCTATTAAATTCCATACTTACATTTTCAAGATATTGAAGGAGAGAAAACCTAAAATGTAGATTTCGAAGAATGCAGTAGTTTTAATGAGCAACATGATTAATCACATGATGGAGAGAATATTAAGTGCTACGTTGGAGATGATAAGCTAACAAATAATTTTTTGAAGTCAACGTTAGACTTGCCCTCCAATCCCAAAAATTTATACAGCGCATCATTAGCCTCCAACGCAAATTCGATGTCATGGCACCTGCTATATAAATTTTTGGGATTGGAGGGCAAGTCTAACGTTGACTTCAAAAAATTATTTGTTAGCTTATCATCTCCAACGCAGCACTTAATATTCTCTCCATCATGTGATTAATCATGTTGCTCATTAAAACTACTGCATTCTTCGAAATCTACATTTTAGGTTGTCTCTCCTTCAATATCTTGAAAATGTAGTATGAAATTTAATAGGCTCCATGAAGATACAAGTCTTACTCCATTTCAATGATGCCTCTCCTTCAATGATGCGGAGTTGTTCTGCCTTGCACTTGCCATTGGAGATGCTGCCAATTTTTTCTCCATCCTCTTGAAGAAGAAGATGCAGAGTTGTTCACCCTTGCACTTGCCGCCATCGGAGATGCTGCCAATTCTTTCTCCATCACGATGCTATCATCCACCTGCAATGACATGCACGTATTGGTCAAGAAAATACAGAGGCATATATACAATGCTTCATTATTAGTATAAATCTATAACTAAGCACCCCGAAAGTTAAGAAAGTAGACATCGAGAAAAAAGCTACTCAACTGGAGTTGGTTCGAGAAACCAATAGCGTTCAATTTTCTAGTAGTCCTGAAAAAAATGTCAACCATTATCAATATAGATCGTAATAAATTGACAAGTAACCCCTCCCAAAAAAAAAAAATATTAATGACCTACTTGATTATTTTAAGTGCTTCATGAACCGAGCGATCGTCACCGCTAACGATCGAATCTCGAGCTCAATCCGCTCCTCATTGATGAAGGCCTCTTGTACTGAGTAAACTGACATGAATTTAAAATACATGTACTTGTCACATGCATTTTTGCATGCAATTCTTATATGCATCTTGAACACATGTTAACTCAAAAGATTAGGTTGGAAGATATTTCTCCAACCACTTTAAAGAAAAACTTTGTACTTATACAAATTCTTGAGTATTGAGCATAAAAATAAATTACACTGCCAAAGTTATAATATATTTACAACTAAGACTCATAGTGCAATACAATAGAAATTGGTAATATGACAGAACAAAAGATCTGCTTGTCCAAACAAACATTTAATTTTGAACCTCGTACGTGAGCAATTATAGAACTGGAATCTCATAAACATTCTAGCCCAAGTTTTTCGGAAAAGATCCATTTAGTGCATTTAGGAGGACAATATTGTCCATTTACTTTTTTGGGTAAAGTATTTTGGACAAATATGCCCTCCTAATTGCACTAAAGGGGTGCTCTCCATTTTCAAGTGAAATGGAGAGGATCCGTTTCTAAGTTTTTTCTTCAAATAAGTGCTGAGGCTGTTCAAATTTGGAAATCATGAGATAATATGCACCAGTAGTGTTGTTCATAAATGATCTGTTGCATTCAAACTCTCAAAGTATAGGCAACCATAAGCCAATGAAGCGACAAAGAAATTGATCCACTCAAGATGATTCCATACAACATAGGGGATGATGACACATCATCTTGCAATGAAGCATACATGGATTTATGTCTCCCTCTTCTAAATTCTTTCATTATCATCAGGGAACAAGTATGGGTTGGTGCCAAGCCTCCAAAAAGAGACTATATATATTTATATACTTATGTATTTATATAAGTTTGTTCCCCAAAATTACAAATCCTAGGTCTACCTCTGGCTGCAACCAGATGGCTTCACTCTGTTGTGTAATTTCCAAAAAGTCGGTGGTATATAGGTTAATGAAAACTCATGATTGCCAAATAAATGGCCAATTCTGAGATAACTGGTTTCCAATTGCAGTAGATAAAAATAATAATGATAATAATTAAAAATAAGAAAAAAAATTGCAGTAGTTTTGAAGATGCGGAATGAGCCTTGTGGTAAATGTCAGCAGGAGCTTGATCTTATGTAGTCAATGGTCATATTGAAAAGAATTCTGACATTGGCTGAAGGTTTTAATGGAAAGATGCATAGCTGGACTTACCCTGGCATTCTTAATCTTTCCGAGCAGGCATTTATCCATGTGTTTGTAAGTTCTCATCTAGTTAAGAAGATCAAGAAACGCCATCATCCTCATTTAAAAGAAAAGGGCTGTTGATATAAGGTTGATATCCAGCATCCATCATATTATTTACCAGCTTTCCAACTACTTGATATATCTCCCATATCTGACAATGGACCCTATCTTTAGCTACAAACTCATGTCTCACATTCCTCACCTCAATCCAACTATAAGCTGCTTCATTCCTCAAACCTCTCTCGTCCATGAGCCTTCTCACTCTATCGGCATCACCCCATCTACCAGCTGCAGCATAAATGTTTGATAGCATAACAAATCTTGCAGCATTGTTGGGTTCCAACTCAAACAGAGCTTCTGCAGCTCTTCTAGCAAGATCCAAATTCCCATGGACTCGACAAGAACCCAGTAGTGCACCCCACATCCCCACATGATCTGAACCATTATTAGGAGCTTTCTTAATTAACTCCACTGCTACATCAAGTCTGTTGTTCCTCCCAAGCAAATCAATCAATATTGCATAGTGATTGGGTCTTGGATTTACATCATAATCCTTCTGCATCGAGTCAAGAATTTGGATTGCTTCAGATAGTAGACCAGTGTGGCTGCAGGCAGATAGCACCCCCAAAAATGTGACAGGATTTGGTTTTATCTTTGCTTCCATCATTCTCTGAAATAGAACAAGTGACTTCTCCCCAAGTCCATTCTGAGCAAATCCAGTTATTAATGAGTTCCAAGAGACGATGTCCTTTTCAGGCATCAAATCAAACAATGTTTTAGCAGATTTCATGTCTCCACACTTGCAATACATGTCAATTAAAGCATTAAACATGAACACATTAAACAAGTTGCTACTAGTACTCCTTCGAATGATGAGCCCATGAATCTGTTTACCTCTTTGAACAAGTGCTAAATCCGCACAAGCACTTAAAACACTAACAAAAGTATGAGCGGCAGGCCAGACACCTTCTTCCAGCATTTGCTGAAAGAGAACCAATGCTTCAGTCCCATGCCCATTTTGTGTAAAGCCTGCGACCAAAGCAGTCCAAGAGACCGTGTTCTTAACGGGCATTTCATTAAATAACCGACAAGCATCATCAAGTCTAGATGCCTGAGCAAAAGCAACAACCATTGAAGTCCACGACACAACATCCCTCACCGGCATTCGACTAAAAATAGAATATGAGGTATCGGGTTCACCACATTTTCCATAAGCATCAACCAAGGCATTATGAATAATCATATTAAACTCCAAGCCCATAATAATTGCCGCCCCATGAACTTGACCCAACACTGCTAAAGCACCCAAACGAGCACAAGCACCCACTATACTGACTAGCGTGAATTCATCCATGATTAGACACTCGCACTCTTTTTGCATTTGTAGAAAGAAACTAATAGATTCTTTATGAAACCCATGATGGGTAAAACCAGAAATCAATGAGTTATAGCTAACGAGGTTTGGTTTCGGCATTTCTTCAAACAGTTTATGAGCTTTACTGAATATGCCTGTTCCAGAGTACATAGAGATCATAATGTTCCAAGAAGGAGCGGTTTTAATGGGAAGGTCATCAAAGGTCTTTTGGGCACTTTCTGTGGAGTTGCATTTGGAGTACATGTCTATGAGCCCGTTGGTTAGGAAGGGGTTGAAGGAGAGCGCTGTTTTGATAAGGTGTGAGTGCATGGCCATGCCTAGTTTTAAATTCTTGGTCTTCATGCATCTTGCAATGGATGATGCGTATTGATCTACGGCTGAGATGATATCACTAGGGAGCATGACCAATGGCTTGATCAACAGCTGGACGGAACATGACCGTTAATGGAACTCCTATTCCAGAACAGCTAGTCTTTTCCGATGAAGAAGACGCGTATATATATAAGTAGGCGGGTCAGGTCGGGTCGGTGTCCTCTGTTCGGGTCAGATCGGTCGGGTAATGCCCAGTCCACTTTACTGAGCGTGAGAGACAACGGACAGAATTTTATGATATGACCTCTTTTCCCAAAACCGCCCATTCCCCGCCATTGATTTGTAGGAGAAAGGCTTCGTCCATGTGCATCTGTGGCTTGGAGCCGTTGAACAAGTGGATCTGGGCTGTAGGAGGTTTAAATAGAGCGAGCATGAGTATTTAAGAAATTGAATCATTTAATTAAAATTTCAATAAAAGCCTCTCAAGTAATATTTGTTATAATATAGATAAATAAATAAAGGTTTGTAAGAAAAAAAAAAAAAGAATTATGTCTTTTGGAAAATGAAAAAAAAAAAAAAAGAAAAAAAAAAAAGAAGAAGAATTATGTCTTTTAAAAAAGAACTATCATAATTGATAAAATATTTGTAACATATATATATATACAAAATTTTTGTAAATAGGTTTACTTTGCCCTCACACCAATCCAAGATTTTTGGCATTAATAAATACATATTTTTAATTATCCAAAGGGTAAATACATATATATATATATATATATATATATTTTTTTTAATATTTTACCTTGTGAAAAAAATGGGGACTCATTAATTTTTGATTTGGTACTTTTTCTACGAAACTAGATATGCCCTTGGTCTAGAGAGCCAAGGGAATTATAAAAGCTTTTATTTTATTTTAGTTTTAGTAGTTTAATTATACAATCAATAAATTAGTTTTAGTTTTAGTAGATATGCGCTTCATTGCACATGGACCTGTAGCATTACTCTGTTTTTGAAAGAGTAATTCTTCTTGCATCTCTCAAAAAATGAGGTGGCTTCTAAAATTACTATTTTATCAAAATTCAATAATGATCAATTACAAGCACAATAATGATTTTAAGAGCCACATCATCCTCAGAGGGACACAAGAGTGACACAAGATAAACTTATAACATTACTTCTTTTGAAAGGGGAAAATTGGAAAAGTGGTATTTTTGTTTATTGTTTTTTATTTTATTTTTCAGAATAAGATCTTGTGCTTTCATGGTTATTGTATTTAGTGTTTTTAGATGATGTATCAACATTATATTGGTGGCTGTAAACGTAAGGTATTATAGTCCATCCTAGCAGGAGGGGCTCTAGAAATAAAAAAATAAAAAAACTCAAACTAGGTCAAGTAAATGGGTTTGAAACCCTACCCGAAACCCCGGATTTTGACCCATTACCCTTAAGCCTCTTTAGCCAAAGGTCCTTAGTCCTTAGTCCTTTTTTATTTTTGTTGTGGTTGTGGAATGAATATGAAAAAACCAATCAATATTTTAACAAATAAGGAACAAACACAATAAGAACACAAGAATGCTAGATGTGTTAAGTTATATTAAAAATCTAAGTGAAATTTTCTATTTTCTTGTTTTCAACCTTTTTTTCCTTGGTTAATTTTATTGAGAAGGTATTTCTCTATTTCTTGAGCTAAATGGTTACAAAGATCTATGAATTTGAAGAATTTTTTATCGTTTAGAGAATTTTATTCCCTAACAACTAGATTAGTCATGGAGGGATATTTGTTAATCACGAAGCTTTATCTTGATTTCTTATGTTTTAAAACCAGAGTAATATAATTCCCAAACAAAAAGGAAACAAAGACCCACAAAAGCTAAGACCCAAGGAGCCACGTAGAGTCTTGTCCTTGATCTTGGGCTTGAGCCTAAATCTAAAGGCCTGCAATCTCATACCCTTATGGCGCCCAACCTGTATGAGACACCCAATGAGCTTCTGTAGCCCAACGGCCCATGACCCATAACCCAAACCCTAATAATATATTCTCTCCAGTTTTGCCCTTTGCATTTTGCAAAGCCCCATCTCAAATTTCAAACCGTTGCTCCCTCCAACCCTCAATGTCAACCTATCTTCCTGAGGAATTGGTGCTGAATATACTGAGCAGGCTGCCCCCAAAATCCCTATTCCGATTCAGGTGCGTTTCCAAATTTTGGCATACTCTCATCGGAAATCCTGATTTCTTTACCTCAAATTCTCTCAACCGATCTATTCTCGGAGACCCCGATCGTTCTGCTCCTCTCCTTCTCGTCACAGATGAACACTCAATAGACTTTCCATATAAGCGTATTTTTTATTTCCTCTCTGGCGAGACCCTGGATTGCCAGTCTCAAATTATTCTCAAGTTCAATTCTCTGTATGAAGAGTTTAAGATTGTGGCTTCCTGTAATGGTTTACTGTGTCTCCACCAACACGTCCATGACAAAATCTATCTTTGGAACCCCGCAACTTCAAAAGCTTTAAAGGCTCTCCCGCCCCTCCGACGCGCGGGCTTGAAAATCGAGTTTGGTGTCTTTCTGTTCACCGTCGGATTCGGTTTCGACAGGAGATCCAACGACTTCAAGGTGCTGAGGATTTGTTACATTTTTGATAACGGCGATTGCGAACAACAAGTGGAAGTGTACCGCCTGAGCACTAGGAGATGGAGACGGCTTGACCTGCCCGACCCGTTTGCTGAATTTTACCTATGCGAGCTGGAATCCGCACGTCCAAATTTTCTTACCACTGTGTCAGATGGCGTTTTTTTCTGGTGGGTGATGCCCGCTATACATAAAGAGGAAATTGTTGCTTTTGACTTTGGCGACGAGTTGTTCCGAACGACGCCGCTTCCGGATGGTGTACATTTTTCAGATTTCACTTCCGTTAATTTTACGGTGTTAAATGGGTGCGTTGCTATAGTGGGTTTCCCTCATCAAAGAAAGCGTTTGCGCCGGGAAACACGCACTACTCAATGTTTGGTTATATGGGTTTTGTTTGAATTTGGTGCGGAGGAGTCGTGGACTAAACTCATCAATCTTCCACTTTTGCTAGACTACCCGGAAAGGCCCTTAGGATTTTTTAGAAACAGAGAGTTGTTTATGCAGAATGCGGAGGGACAGCTGGTCTTATACGATCTGTTAACCCATTCAAAGAAGGATGCTCCTCAAATTTACGGGAAGAGCAATAGGGGTAAAAGATTGTTGCGAGTTTTTCCCCTACACGAATTTGATGAGTTGGGAATGGATGGAGCTCGACCGCCCTAAGGTATGTCTCAATTCCATGTCCTTTTGCTTGTTTTTGTTTCTAATCATTATATTTTGCATATGCTTTGTCATAAATCTGACCGTAGCTAAGATCACCCTATGCAATGACAAAATCTTTGAACTTTGCTTGATACATGTACTCCAATTTTTCTGAAGTCTATTTATTGAATCAACTCAAATCATTGGTGAGGATGATTGAAATAGGAAGTTCATGAAGTTTATTTGTCAATTACTGCCCTAGATGACTAACCTCAATCTTTTAAAAAACTAATATGCTAATGAATTGTGAAGTGATGCTACTTTTTGTACTTGTTAATACCACATAAACCATTAGGAACTAATGGCCACGTTTGCCAACAGCCCGGAACGGTACTGTTCAAACTACAGTATCATTCTGATATGTGCAGCAAAAAGTTCAATATTAATTTTTTTTTTTTAAAAGCAAAATATTAAAAAAAAAAAAATGGAAGAGAAAGATCGGGGTGGTTCCAGCTACCCCTGGCCAAAATGGGGTGGCCAGACCACCCCATTTTTGGCCAAGGGGGTGGCTCCCTGGCCGATCTGGGCGGCCACCCCCTTGGCCAAAAAAGAAAAGAAAAAGGGATTGGGTTTTGGCCTGACCATTCCCTTGCGGTCAGTAGCCGCCACCCCATAATGCAATGTGTGAGCGGGGTGGCCGTAAAACCACCCTCAAATTCTTCTGCGGTCCGCCACCCCCCCACCGCAAGCTCCCCGCTTTTTTTTTTTCTGGCTTCGTACGGCCACCGCCATAGGTGGTCTCATCAATCTCAGATCGCTGTGGGTGGCTCGAGTCACCACCCCTGGCCAAAATGGGTGGCCAGACCACCCCATTTTGGCCGAGGGGTGGCTGGAACTACCCCGATCTCTCTCCTCTTTTTTTTTTTTTTAATATTTTGCTTTAAAACAAAAAATAATAATATTGAAAAGTACACTTTTTGCTGCACATATCAGAATGGTGCTGCACATATCAGAATGGTACTGTAGTTGAAATGAAATGGTTCCAACTACTGTACCGTTCCAGGCGATTGGCAAACGGGGCCAATATGACTAGTGCTGGTGTGTTTTCTGACCTGTGGGCTGATTCACAATTGTAAATGTTAATCCCCATGTCCCCCTGTATCCATAGTTTAGGGGTGGTGCTAGCAGGGCCAGGCAGTACGTGTCAGCAAACGTGTGCTGTTTGTATTCCTCAAGCCAAGGAGTTGATGGGACATTGGTCATGTCTGATTACTGTAGACCGACAGGCGCATTGTGATCGTACCGCTGAATTTTAGATAATTCAAATA
>NC_081541.1:43972262-43980108 GCF_901000735.1 Corylus avellana
GGCCAGGGGGTGGCTGGCTTGGCCAAAATGGGGTGGCCGATCTTTCTCCTCTTTTTTTTTTTTAATATTTTGCTTTAAAACAAAAAATAATAATATTAAAAAGTACACTTTTTGCTGCACATATCAGAATGGTACTGTAGTTAAAATGAAACGGTTCCAACTACAGTACCGTTCCGGGCGATTGGCAAACGGGGCCAATATGACTAGTGTTGGTGTGTTTTCTGACCTGTGGGCTGATTCACAATTGTAAATGTTAATCCCCATGTCCCCCTGTATCCATAGTTTAGGGGTGGTGCTAGCAGGGCCAGGCAGTACGTGTCAGCAAAAGTGTGCTGTTTGTATTCCTCAAGCCAAGGAGTTGATGGGACATTGGTCATGTCTGATTACTGTAGACCGACAGGCGCATTGTGATCGTACCGCTGAATTTTAGATAATTCAAATATAGGCTTTAAATGTGTGATCAATTAATGACAATGCCTTTAGGAACTACGATGACAGATGGGATCTGTGTGGCGATCGTGACAGATGATAGGGTCCGATCTCCTATTGATGGTGTCCCCTTGTTGGCTAAACTCGATTCGGGGGCCAGATCAGTGATCGAGCCTTGAATTAGCGAGTGTTGTCCCCGATCGCGGGTGGGCTTTAACTGGCTGGCTTCTTTGTTAGCAATTTGGGCTGATCATGAAGCTTTACCTTGATTTCTTTTGTTTTCAAACCAGAGTAATATAATCAGACAAACGAAAATGTTTCATGAAGCTTTTAGATATTTTTACCTTTTTAAGAGTAGATATCATTAACTGTTATCTTCATAATATATGGCACCTAGTTGGTAATGTTGGCAACTATGTCACTTGATGCTTGAAAGCTAAGGGAAGAAAAAAAAGATGAAAAAGATTGTTTATCTACTGCTACATCCCTTGAGAGCGAAACTGAAAATTATTCTCATATATATTTCTTTATTTCAAGGAAAAATTACAGTTTACCTCTCTAAAGTTGACACCGTTTTTCAATTCGAACACCAAAGTTTTAATTTTTGCAATCCACTCCCACAAAGTTCCAATTTTTTTCAATTCGACCAATATTATTCCAAAATTCTCATATTGTCCCTAATTTTTATTTTTTTATGTTTATTTTTTATGAAAAATAAATAAATTTGGGCTGCAAAAATGGCCAGATGGCCAAAGGGGTGGCTACGGTCACCCCGAATTTTTTTTATAAAAAATAATAATAAAAAAAAATTAAGGGCAATATGGGAAGTTTTGGATACAATTGGTCAAATTGCAAAAATTTGAAATTTTGGGGGGGTGGATTGCAAAAATTGAAACTTTGGTGTTCGAATTAAAAAACGCTGTCAACTTTGGGGGGGTAAACTGTAATTTTCTTTTATTTCAATTTCCCTAACACAAGCATCATTGAGTTGAAAACCTTACAATTGTTGGACATATACATAATATTTCTCATGATGATCTTCACTGACTTTGCTTGCATCCTTTGTTCAACAGATGCGTTAGGAGTATTATTGGACGTTTGGAAAATATGAAGAAGGTGCTTGTTAGAGTAATTCACAGCAATGTTTTTATTAAATTATTAATAAGATGCATCTTATCAATGTATTTTTATTTAATTATTTCTCTTTCAATTGAAGTAAACTATTTTTGAATACTAAAATCGCTCAGCTATATATGGCCGGTTACCTCCCCTCATCATACTATTATAGTTTAATTGCTAGGATGAGCCAGCCAACTTTTGATTGTACTTCCTTTCTACTTCACTCCTTGTTAGCTTGCGATCTTCTTCATTTAAGAAAAACACATTGGGGCTTTGAATAAACTACTCATGTAATTTGTTAGCTTATCATGTCAACGTTAGAGACTCATCTAAATCTTTGAATCTTGCAAACTGATGGTATTTGCAAATCAACCATTTTTTTTTTTTTTTTTGGGACTTTGGGCTTGATTTCTATCATCCTCATAGAAGGAAATTGGTCACTTATGTCAGTTGCTTTGATATAAAAGACTACATACAAATTATGATCGCTACCCCAACAAGACAATGAGTGTTGGAGGACAAGTATTTTTTACTTTGGGCTTGGCTTTATTTTTATGCCTTAAATTTATTAATTTTGGCAAACAATACCATAATTGTTGTGCACCCCGTTAGATCAGTAGAATAAAATCTAGACCATGGAATGTTTTCTTTTCATTTCACTTGAAATGGACGATCCTATTCCGTCAAGTTTTCTCTGTTTTGTATTTTGGAATCTTTATGACTGTAGGGAGCTTTATTTGAACAGAGCTTGTGAGGGAACAAGATCCTCTCCAATTCATTATGGACTGGAGAATATTCAGTTCATGGCTAGGATTTCATCTCAGAAATCCTATAGCCACAAATGGGACACATATCCCACTAATAAAAATAATAATAAAATATTATTTTAAATTAAAAAAAATTAATAAAATTTTTTTTAAAAAAAAGGGGTGGTGGCCAATCACCCCTCCCCTTTTTTTTTTTTTCCTTAATTTTTTTATTAATTTAAAATAATATTTTATTATTATTTTTATTAGTGGGATATGTGTCCCATTTGTGGCCATAGAATTTCTGAAATGAAATCCTAGTCATGAACTGGATATTCTCCAGTCCATACCATTATGGACTGGAGAGGATCCAGTTCCACTTGCGAGTACTTTTTAATTACTCTTAGCTTTATTCTTTACTGTTTGGGCTAGGGTTAGGCAGATTCCATGTAGGCTTTCGCATAATTACTGCTTAAATTGCTAGGCAAAAAATTGGGGGAGATCCCAAACCATTTGGATAGCAAATTGTGCTTTAAATTGGTCGGTATACAACAGAAATAGTGGTTTTATCTAGCAAGCTTCTTGCTAGAATTTTTTTTTTTATTATTATTATTTTTTTAAAAAAAATCCAGTTTCAAGCTTGTTTGTAGCATTCTATAGCAAGAAGCTGAAAACATCTGAGGGATAAAAAATATTTCAATATTGCTTAAGCCTTTAATGCATCATTCAATATGAGGCACTCTGATGGAATTCAAGCATTATTCCAACCACAACCTGAAACAACAGTGCAGTGCTGACCAAACATTTTGCAGAGTTAAGCATAATATGCAAGGAAAAGAAATATTGAACGAATGTCATAAGCAGCCATAAACCTCAATGAAGCGAGAAAGAAAGGCAGAAATAAATTGATCCACTCAAGATGATTCCATCCAACATGCATGGATTTATTTCACCCTCTTTTAAATTCCTTCATTATCAGGGAACAAGTATGGGTTGATGCCAAGCCTCCAAAATCTAAGGAAGTTTCTTGTTTCTTTCTATTCTCTTCTTTGGCCCTCAAAAGACTTCTAAGATACTTGATGCACCTTGAACTGTTTCAATAACTGTTAAAAGCATAACTTGATCAGCAGCAGATTTACAGAACACTGATAAATGTATGCCTTAATGCAGAAAAAATCCATTCAATGGCAATTACAAGCACCATTCAATAGCAACATGTGAACAAGAGAAAGTCCAAAAAATAGTTGAAATAACCTGTACTGAAGCAACATTCCCTTGTTGACCAAATTGGGCATCTGATCCAAGTGCCAAATGTTGGGCATGCGCAATCTGCAAGCATTATTCCAGCTGTACAACAAAAAGAGGGAAATATCATTGTCAAAAGTAATGATCTCCTTCATTTTAGAATTTGCAACAACATAAACATAACATTGTCAATCATTTAAATGTCTTAGCCACAATGTTTACCCTAAATCTCTGATCCATCATTCCATTTTTTTTTTAAGAAGTAAATGAGATATAATTGAAAAGCGTAAAAGGCGCAACCTAAGTACATATACAAGAGAAACGCCTAGCTAGAGAGAGAAAGAAGGGTAAGAAAGGGCACATTCCATTTGTAGAAACGACCTACTAATACATATCCAGAATCAAGCCATTTGCTTTGTCACTAAAGGTCAGGCCAATTACTACTAATACATATAATAAGGTGGTTTTGTAAGACATGGAAACACATGAAAGCCTGAATGATCCGATGATGCAATCATGTTGAAAATACTTTCAATTTCCTCCAGTTGTAGGCCATAATTTTGAGGCTCATCGACATATGGCTACAAAAATAGCACATATCTTAGATAAATTAACTAACTCAGTGGATAAGTAATAAAAAATCATTTTCTATAAAATTTTTATCTAAAACAGATGAAGTGGTAACTAACTACACGCCATGCTCAATGCAGATTAACTCTTTTTACACGTATATATTTGTCTAATCTACCTCTTTTATACACATGTATGCATATTAATACATGATGGTATATTATCCTCTAGTTACTTATTGATTACACTCATAAGGAATGTTTCTAGATTTAGTATGTTAATTTGCGCCCCTTTGTGCTTTTCAAATGAGATTGAATTACTTATAATAAAAATATATGATAATTTGCTTTTACTTAGAAGAAAAAGAAAAGAAAGAATCACTTTCACTACCTCCATTCTCTTTGTATGGTTAACTTGGCCTGATCCCCCAATGCAAGCATCACTCTCACTACCTTGATTCTCATTGTATCGAGTAAACTCTTCCACAAATTACTAGCTGATTTCACCTGCACTATCATAGGGATTTCCTTTGTCAAAACTCTTTAACTTGGAATGACCCAATCTCCATCTTCCCTCCCTCCAGCATCTGCTGTACATACTACAATATTGCTCTCCTCCTTGATTTCCTCCTCAGCTCCAATTTTTCTGGTACTTCGGCACCCTTGCAAGACAAGGTCCAACATTTTCCTTCTAACAAAATATATTGGGTTAGGCTCAATCAGACACCCTTTGCAATATGCTTCTCTAAGAAAAACTGTTTGCGTATTTCCTTTGGTAGATATGTAAAATATTCCAGGGTGCTTCAAAAGAAGTTCGCGCACATTAGCATCCATGGCAAAATCCCTCTGGAAATGAGCTATGCGTTCAACCTCAACCATCTTCTCCACCGTCAAGCTCAGCAACTCATGAAGAATCCCAACTGTCCTCTTCTCAAACCGCTCAACCCCTCCGCAAGTACGAACCCGAACAACTTCTTTCCTCTCGTACGGCTTCAAATAGGGAAGCCTTTGCCAATTCTTCAACTTATCTCTGAACCCTCCTTCAATCCTAAAACCAGTTGGAAAATTAATAGGAAATGCGTATTTAGTCTCGAACTCACTCAACCACTTTTCTCTATACTCTTTCTCCCTCCACATTTCAACCTTGGCAACTTCCAAATTCTCATCCCTATCAACCAATTCCACTACTTCTAAACCAATTAACCTAAAATTCGCTGAATGCTTTGCAAGAATCGAGTCCCGAAAATCCGCTGGCAAACCCAATTCCCTTCTAATCAACCTCAAAGCATGAACATGAAGAGTGCCATTAACCGACATCATCAAAAGCTTTTTCACACGCAGTACCGCTTCCAATTCCCATTCTTTTACAGCATTCTCTTCCTCCCTAAGTAAAACCCTTATCTTTTGCCGAATCCTACAGCATAAATTCCTCCTAATTGGGTGCATAAACACCTCAAAAATATGTGGGTATTTGCGAATAAATGCGCTGACACCAACGTTTAGACCAACTATGTTCCTCCACCGGGACATCAATTGTACGGAAACGAAAGGACCTCGTTTTCTGTTTGACATCAGCTCGTAGAGATTGAGGATGGTTTTGAGCTTTTTGAGATGGGTAATGAGCTTGTCTAGTTTGGGGTCTCTAACTCTCTCCTCCAAGCGAGTTCGGGCAGAGATTACTGGTTTCTTGAACCTCTTCTGTGTGAAAGAGTTGAATGGGCCAAATGGGAACTTTTGTGGACTTGTGAAAGGCAGAGAAAAATGCTCAACAACAGTAAGCCTGAATCTAACTAAGACCCTCATGATATTTGATTCAGAGAGAATGAGAGAAAAACGAAGGGGGAGTTAGAGAGAGAACCTTTTCGATGCTCGACCACTTCTTCTGGCGGTGTTTGATAGATACTGAGCAGAGTTTCCGAAAACCTCATATACGTTCTGCCTATCAGGGAGAATAGTAAGATAGGATTGCAAACTGCTGACTTCCGTAATTCACACCGTAATTGTAGGACATCGGCGCCAAAGAAAGCGGAGAGGCAGATCGGCGCAAAAGGAAGGGCAGAACACATTCCAGCACAGCTAGTCTTTAGTTTTCCGAATCAAGATTGAAGAAGACGGGCGGGTCGGGTCGATGTCGTCTGTGACTCTGTAAGGGTCAGTTCGGTCGGGTAATGCCCAGCCCACTTTGCTGAGCGTGAGAGACTACTGGACTCAAAGCCCAGACATGCTGTGGTTGCTTCCACAAATGCTATTGGATCCGGACGGTTGGGATTAAAACAAAAAAAAAAAAAAAAAAAACCACCGGTTGAGATTTATGATGTGGGTCTTTTGCTTTTATCTCCGAGGCTCTTGATCATTTCTTGGGTTTCTTTCTAGGAGATTGGGAATTTTGTTCTTTATTGAGTCGGTATGTGTATTAATTTTGGAATTTGAATTGATATTAATTGAAATTTAGTGAGAGTTTTTGAAGGAGAGGGCTTCTCCCCATAATGTACCTGTTAAGTCATGATTAGTTCAGCTTTTATAGATATAGATCAGATGTGTTTTGACGTAATAAAATTGAGTCTATACTCTCCTTGATTGGCTTCCCCTGCAAAGTGTTCATTTAGATGTTAGGGATAGATATTTTATTATTTGGTGTTTATAGATTAGTTTGTAAATATTGCTCTTTGTTGTATCTGTTTCTTTTTGGCTGAAACTTATCAGATTCATAATAATGTTTGCTATCCAATATTTCGGACATAATTTTCTATTAAATTTAATTGGAGAAACTTTTTCAAACTCCGTCTATAAAACTGCTAAACCATGAAAATACAGCTCCAATATAGGCACTTATCAAGTTTGAGAAACTCCGTCAAATTTAATTTTCTCTCAAATTTAATCGGAGGAACTTCCTCCATAATATAGGCACTTATCAAGTTTCTTATTGTGTTGGCCAGCTTTCTTCTTATCGGCAAGAGATTATTATTGAGAAAGAAAAGCTTGAGGTTGAGCAAATGACATGATTATTTCACTTAAATAAATACATTCTCATGGTAAGACTATTTAGTCCGATTTTCATTTTTTATGATTACACATTTTACAGTTGAACAAGTTTTTTGAGCACAATCAAACACCAAAAAATACTAAAGATATTCTTTTTAAAAAACAAAAAGAATCTTGGGTGCAAACAATCCCTTGGCTTGGGGGCACACCCCCCCTCCCGGGGTGAAAAATCAGTAATTTATTCAATTTCGTGTATGAAAACTCTCGAGGGTGTGGTGCACGGGACCAAAGTTTATTCTGTAGGGGTGGGTCCGAAGAGCCCTGCTATGTAGAGGTTCTCCGATAAAAATTAATAATAATAAAAAAAATTAAAGATTGTTTACATATTGAATAAGCTTCAAGCAATTTCTATAGTTCCTAATTTCATTTGTCGGATACTCTCGTATTTGTATACAAAGAGAACTTCCATCATTTTTTTTTTTTTTTCGCCAATTCTAATCATGGATACATCACAACATACTAAACCCAAAGATCATTTCAATTTGTCACTCGACCATAGAGTTGAAGGGATTCCTAAAAGAAGAAACACTTAAAGCCATTACAATGGCAGGCAACCACGACACAGCTATTACGCCAGCAAAGTCGGAGTTTTACCTAATCCGTGTGAAATAGATGCTTTGCACGGGTTCAGAGTTTTCTTAACAAGATGGGTATACGAAGTGGCTTTGTCTCGGAGGAATTCCCAGTCAACCCAAA
>NC_081541.1:43980227-43992176 GCF_901000735.1 Corylus avellana
CAAAAGGCTAATGGTAGTAAAATATAAGCAAGCTAGTGGAGGAAAAAACCAAACTCACAAAATACAGAAATGGGCTGTTCAAACTTCAAAAGCATATTTTGGTTGTCTCACTTTGCTATGTTCTAAAAGAATCGCCAGGAAAGCTAAAAATTGGTTTAGGTTTTGATAAACACAACTCACTAATAAATTTCTTGCTTTGCGTCACCCTCAAAGAATCATCGGGGTAAGAGACAGTACAACAAAATCTGCAGCAGAAGCTAAACCTTTGGTTTGGGATTTCAACTAATATAATAAATTGATCAACCTTCAACCCCCCCAATTCACAACAGATATCACTTTCGGCCAGGGTCTTTCATATGTAATCTCTGATGCATCCTAATAATACTACTAGGAGATGCATTCCATCATAGATAGGCTAAAAGAACAATAAATACCCGAATACAAGAGTGCCCTCAGAGCTATCCATACAGAGAAATAAATAAAATTAATTTTTTTAAAAAATTTAAAAAAAAAAAAAAAAAGACGACGGAAATTTGGTGAAAACAGAAAGAACTGCTAGCAGAATCAATTGGCGACATAGGGTCTAACTGCAAAATCAACATAATCTAGAACAGGATACCCAAAAAGCCTGAAGCCAAACCTTAGAAGAAGGGGAGGGGAGAGCTTAGCATGAATTCAGGACAATTTGGGCCATCAAATGACAATTTTTGGCTATATTAGGAGGATCATAGCAAGCCAAGTCACAACCGCTGAAAACCTCAATGGACTTGAAAACATGGAATAAATGTAGGCTCAAACAGCCTCAGCTTCAAAGATGAAGAACACCAAATTTTGCAAGCATTTGGGCGATTGCCTCTTGTGGTGTGGGGAGGAACAAGACCGAGAATCTGAGGTCTCTGATACCTCCTTTTCAAGCTCGAAATAATACTCGAATGACCCGAAGTTTTTTATAGTAGTAAAGCAATAGAAGATATATAGCATACGAAAGATTTTGTATGTAAAAAACAAGGTACCAAGTCAATTTTTGAACTTGGATGTAAAATCTTCAACTCAGAAAGAAAAAGTTAAGCATTTAAACCATAAAACCCATCCACATTTCTGCAAACTAATGTCAGATGGTTGCAGAATTCGCTCAAAAATTAACACAAGCTATGCTTTAAGCTACAGTGTTTGAATACACAAAAAGAAAATGCATTCAAGGCATAAATAAAGCAAAGAACAGACGAATTGCTTCCTTAATAAATAATTGCAGAGAGACAAAATTTTCAGTTCTAAATATAAACTATACACGAAGGGTACTGAACCTAAGCCAAATTCTTAAAAACTAAGCAACTCCATCAATAATAATAATCGGAAGAAGAAATTAAAAAAAAAAAAAAAAAAATTAATCAAGAACATTGAGCTTCAAATTTTGAACCTCTAGGGCGAGCTAAAGGTCCTCTCGATGGAATCAACAATCCTCCGCTGCGACTCGAGAATCAACTCGATCCGCTTGTTCTCCATCTCCATCCTGAACCTCTCCGTGTCCTTCATCACCTCCATCTTCAAATTCTCCATCCCTATAAACCTCTCCGCAAACGCCCTTATCTCCGCGGCCAACTCCGACACCAGCCCTCTCCCCGTGCCTCCCTCTTCTTCATGACCACCATCATCAGCATGTGCCAATTCCTCTCTCCGCCTTTTCCCCGAAAACCTATTGACAACAGAAGGCCGGCGGAGTATGTAATCGATACTCTGCAACCTATTCCGGCGATCGGAATCGTCTTCGTGATCGGAGTCGTGATCGTGCGGCGGTGGTATGTGGGAGATGGGGCGGGCGGAGATTGGGGGAAGGGGCCCACGTTCGAGGGAGTCCATGAGGTGGAAGTAGGGCCAGGAGTGGGGCCCAGAGCGTTGGGACTCGGAGCGGTAGCGCTGGCGGAGCTTCTCGATCTTGTGACGGCACTGGAGGGCGGACTTGGAGGAGGGCTCGGTGTGGTCGTAGCCGCAGCGGGCGGAGACGGTGACGGCCACCTCCTCCCACTGCGACGACTTGAGCTGGCCGCGCCTCACGGCGGACAACTTCTCCTGGTACGCCTGGATCAGATGCACCGTCTCCTCGTGCGTCCATGGCAAGGGTTGCGGCTTCTTGAAGGTGCTATTGGTGGCGGTGGTGGTGGTGGTGGGAGGAGAGGCGCTGGCCATTTCGTGTATTTAGTGTTAGGGTTTCGCCGTGGTCGTGGTGGTGGAGGTGGTGGTGGAGTATTAGGGTTAGGGTTCGGAGGGGTTGTTTTGGGGAGGTTTTGTTGGGTTAGACTTTTGGTGTGGGGTTGGTGGTGGTGGTGGAGGAGCTGGTGGTGGTGGGTGGGTTCTAAGTCAGTGCGCCAGGTAGGCGTCGGGTAGCAATTAATCGATCCGGACTCGGACCAGGCCTCGATCGGGTAGCAAATAGCAATTAACTTCAAATAATTAATTACTAATAATTCCTCACTGTCGGCTAAGATAAATGTTCCAACGTCCAATCCAACAGGTTCGGTTCCATTTAGAACTGGACCAAGCCGAAACCCTCACTGTCATGCCACGTGGTGAACCTTTTATTTTAATTGAGATATCTTGTTGTAGTGCAATAAAAATACCATTTTTAATCTATAAAAATCCGAAGTGGTATAACCATCGGTCGGCCTTCCCATTAATTTGGGATGCAAATTGAGTTTTTTTAAAAAAGGCAATTTTTATGATTTTTTTAATTTTTGTCAGTAGTCCTCATTGTTTAGGTTGTTTATTTTAAAATTCAAATACTCTCTAAGATTCCTTGAGATGGCCGGTAAGATTCAAATGATAATCAAATCCAATCTAACTTTTATAGGGATCAGATCCTAAGTATTGCACCCTATGCAATGACTTTAGTTTAAGTTGTACATTTTAAATGAACGAGAAAGTGACTGGTATCATGTGCAAGCCATAATGGTAGAATTATGATCCTTTCAATCTTATTTGAACTGCATAATATCTGGCTAATTATATTAGAGGAGTATTTTTGTCCTCTCAAAAAGTGAAAAGACAAAAATACTCATTAAATATAATTAATTAGAGATTATCTTGTTCAAATGAACTAAGAAGATCTTATGAATTGGATACTATTGAATTAGAGAGTATCCAATTAAATATAATAGAAGAGTATTTTTGTCTTTTCACTTTTTGAAATGACAAAAATATCATTCTACTATAACTAACTGGATATTCTCTAGTTCAAATAAAGATGATCCAAATTCATAATGGTAGCTGTTGAGATGGCCTAAAATCCTACTTGGCCACAAGAGTGGTTCAACCATTCTCAATGGTTGAGTTGAGAGACCACTTCCTTCACCTTTTGAAAGGGTAGCCATACTACCCCGGCTGACCACCTCCACCCTAAACTATCAAAAGTGGTCGCACCACTCCGATCAACTGAGACACTGCAAACTAATCTATCTAAGGCCCCTGCAGTTAAACAACATGGGAGTATTTGCAAATTAAAAAAAAATTAATTTTTTTTTTAAAAAATAAAATAAAATAAAATAAAATAAAAATAAAGAAAAGGAAGAAAAATATATCTAACCACCCTTGTATTTTATCTAATTTCAATTGAAGACCAATTTTATTTATTTATTTATTTTTTTTAAAAAAAATTAGGATTGAGCTTTGACCTATTTTTTTAATCCAAGACTTCTTATCATTTTTGTCTATTTTTAAACGACACATTTTTATGCCCTCCCAACTTCTCTCTCTTTTCCCATGGTGGACCATCCTCCATGACCATAGGAACATGGAGATGGTCATAGAGGGCACTTTCATTAGAATCATGCTAGTGGGGAGCCGTGGAGGATTAAGATGGTATAAATGGAATATATATATGTAACTTGAAGAAAAGGGTATGGAGACCTCGGATTGGAAACAAGCCAAAAACTCAAGTCTTAAAATCAAAAAATTGAAAACTCAGATCTGAAAATCGAGACAAAACTAAACACCAGTATTAAATATGTTTTTGATAAAGTATTACATAAATTTTTCCTAAAGAAAATAAAATTCTAAATTTTTGTGCCTATAAACGTACAGAAGGTCTCGTCTTGCTCATCTATACTTAATTCATTATCTTCTCAATCATTCCAATCCAATTTCATTATAATTTCAAATTCAATCTTCAGTTTCATGAACTGTGGGAAAACAATTCAAGCTTTTATCATATAACACCCTGCGGAAAAACTAGGCATAAAGCCTCATATCTTGCAACTTATTAGCAATAATACAAGATTATAACATGAAAATGGTTCTAGTGACCTCTAACTCTACTCAGATTCAATGAAGTTATTCAGACCTCTCCTGGCTAGCTGCAACATCTTTCAGCTTTTCCTTCAGTTCACCAGTCTACATAGAACAAGCCCACATTATTAGAGGCAATGCACTGCCAATTGGGAAAACAGAGTAAAATAAAGTTTGAAATAAGAAGTAACCTGGTGCAAATTGAGAATAATATCTGACCCACCAATGAACTCTCCCTTGATGAATATCTGAGGAAAAGTGGGCCAGGTGCTGCATATAAAGAGCAAGGCATTTAGAAAACAAGCATACCATACATACAAAATTGCAAATGTCCAGTTTATCACAATCAAAGGTCTCATCTCGTGAACTATTGTAATGCCACTGTCCATTTTCTTTTTTGTTCTTTAATAAGTAGAATTTTATTCATAGGGGCCAACGGTCACCCAGTCTACTATCCAAGAAAGAGTATTGAAAAAGGGAAAATTGTTATCAAGCCAGTTTTTTATTTTTATTTTTTGCTTCCACCAATGCCTATGGCACCAAAACCTAATTCCCTTCAAGAAATTTGTCTCTTATTAGTGTACTACAAGTTTAGCAAAGTATAAATTCCTAGCACGTTAGAAGGTCATCCCATTATGCAAAACCCTGGGTAGGATAATCAAAACTATTACTTAAAAGGAAAATTTTTGCGGTTGGCATAGATAGCACCATGGATAACTTAAATAAGATAAGCCCATATCAGTGACTTTTAAACAAAGACATTGATCAAGGAAAAAAAAAAAAAGCTTCATAGGCCACACCATCAAGAAATCAAATATTTCCAAGTCGAAAAAAAGCAGGTATAAACTGTCCAAAAAATCTTTCATGCCAACTGAGCTGAGTATGTTGGTAGTTTGTATGATATTGGCACATTCTCAACAGGAGCATTTTCATAAAGGGGCCATCCTAGGACTACTAATTTCTAAAGCAAAAGACATGATCATAATTTTAGATGGTCCAGGGGTGCAGGGTGAAAAGAGTACCAAAAATTAAAAGGATGGCCATATTTCTGGTGAAGCCCAAGTGGCATCATCGAGCTCCAAAACAGTCTCAGCCTCAAAATTTTACTAACTATAATCAAACAAAACTTTGGAAAAAGACGTCTGATATTAACAGAATGGACACAGACACTACTCAGGTGTACAGGCCCCAACCCTCCAATGAATTTGACTAGCACTCATCAACACATATACAATGAAAGTTCTTCACTCAACCATAATAAGTTGTTGGGTTATTCATCACATCAGCTTGTTTTCATCTTCAATTTCAAAGAAATGTCCAGGAGGCGAGTGAGTGCAGCTTTCAAACATTTCAGCAAAATGTTTTAATTGCCATTTCATTCTATATCAAGATTCTAATTTTTATTTTATTTTATTTTATTTTGAGTAGAAGATCAAGAGCTAACTTACCTGAAGGCTTTTACAGCATTTTTCAGCTCAGGATCCTCCAAAATATTTCTAGCACTCAAAGGAACATCTGCAACAGTCATCTCTATGGTAAGAATATGATAACCAGATAAATTTATTCATCACAGGAAGTTAGCAAGTGCCAAGATGAAAACATGTAAACACACATTACAGAACATAGGTACAGGAATAGCCAATCCCTAACTATTGGGAGGCAGTTTGTGCAACCTACTCTTTTCTACTCTCTCCCATTGCACATAACTAACTATTAGTAGTCTGTCAAGAGAGAACTTTTCATCAGTTCTTCCTTCTATGCTTTCATTTACTTTGTGCTTTTACAAAAGGAAGAAAAAAATGCCATGTACTAAGAGCCCTCTCTGCAAATGAAAAGAAAACAGCAACAACAATACTAAGTTTCAAGTTTAGGCTTTTTAAAGGAAATAATTGCCATGCATAACACACATAACAAACATATATATACGCGTAACATACATACATACACATACATATATACATATTAACTTGTGTCAATGGTGTACATATATGTATATGCATGTGTCTTCTGCATGTGTGTCTGGTGTGTAAGAGTGTGGCACACAACTGTATGTATACATAGTCACACATATTGATAGCTAAATTAAACTAATCAAGGAATAGAAGGATTTTCTCATAAAATTGAACATATGCAAACTTACCATATTGTTTTAAGACTCTAACTGCCAGTGAGCTGAATCCACACTGAGGAAATTCAGGAACCCCTTTCATGTAAATCATTACCGGATTTTCCTTAACATCCTACACCAGAAACAACCACAACCACAACCATCAAACATGCAGCTTAGAAATGAAAGTTTCTCACATTTCTAACGGGAGATTGACGCATACTTCACACTGCAAATCACAAACATAATAGAAAATATTCATTTACCTGCTCAACAACATCCTTCAAAGAAACGCCACCACTCTCGAGCTTATTAGTGGGTCTAAAATCTTGGTGTGTGTCAGGATCACTGGGCACAGTAGTTGAATATCTCATCCCATTGTCGTAAAAGGATCCGCAGACCTACCAAAAATTTAGAGCGAATCAACTGATATTACATTCTGCAACTTTTTTCTATTGACGAATAACGAATTTTATTGAGAAATCTCAAAATTTTAGTTCAAATTTTGATAATCTATAAAACGCGGCTTGAAGATCATATAATATTATGGGATTGAAGTATTAAAAACGCGGCAAAGATTTAAGAATCTCACAATTCTACTGGAACGGGCGGCTGGGATACCCGCGATGCCCTTCAGCACCATGCTCGACAACGCTCTCGCCATTGTTTCCGATTATCTGCACACACACACACACACAGAGTTTAACACAAGCATCCTTTCCTTCCGAGGAAATTCTTTTGAAACGAAACAAACAGAAAACATTGCACCTTCGAATCCAAGAGAGTTGGGGCTTCGGCTTCTCTTCTCGAGTCCGAAAGCAAACGTGGTCGTTTCTTCCCTTTCTCCGGTTCTCCCCGACACGCGCAGGGATGAAGGGGCTGATTTTTGTGAACATGATATGAAGCAGCTAGAAACAGTTTGGGCTTTGGGATTTGTGGGCCTTTAGACCTTGGGGAATGTAATGGGTATATTTGGTTAGTGGGTCTTTAGACCTTGGGTTGTAATGGGTCTATCCATATTATAGTTGGTATGATTCATGGGTTCATGGGTTCATGGTCTTTAGGCTTTCTTGCTACTGCATTCCCCACATTCTGTGACTCTTGCAAACAGATCATAAAACCTGATACCTATATGCTAAAAGACGGGATTCCAGTGTGGTACTTTGCAGCTATATTCATGTCGGTCGATTGGTTTGAGTTTACCAAACTACCCAATTCGAATTGGACTATGCCTATTTGGGCTCAAACCTCTCGCTTCGGACAAGTAGAAACATTTCATACCTGGGACTGTTAGAACTTGATTGATTAATTAAATTTGTCTCTTAGCCCGTGTCCCGCATATGCAATCGAGTAAGAGCCAATCGCTTCTGCTGTGGCTTCCCTCCGCGCCTTCCGCAAACGACCCTGCTGTTGTGTAATATTTATTTCTTTTTTATGTTATTTGCTTGTTGTTTATTATGGGTTTTTAGTCTTGTTTCTGTTTCTATGTTGTTATTTTCTTTGTTTGTACGAGTCTTTATCACTGTTGCTGTTGTTAATTGGTGGTCCATTTTCTTGGTCATTGTGCTAAGAAATCATAGACCCGCATCATTCATTTGATGCATTGTCGTTTTTTTTTTTTTTTTTTTTTTTTTTTTTTTTTTGTTTACCAATTCTGATACAGTGGTTTAGGGGCTTTTTGTTTGGGTTGTCCAGCCCTTTATTGTTTCTTTGTTATGTACTCACCAAAAAAAATATTAATTAATTAATTAAATTTATCTTTATATATATATATATATATATATATAGAGAAAATGTTTAAGCCTAAACCTTTGGTAAAGAAGTTAATCCTAAACTAACTGATTGTATGGATCTAGCATTACCATGGAACTTACCAAAAAGAGTAATGCATTATACATCATTTGATCCCTAGAGTTATTGTAGTTTTTTAAAATTACCATTAGAGTAAAATTTAATAGTGATTCATCTCAAATTTAATAGTGCTTTAAAGGATAAAATGAAATTAAAAAGATGATATATAACATTATTATTTTTTATCTTCTCAAAATTAACGTGACTTTTAAAATCACCATTAAATTTAATATTACTTTTCAAAGTTGAAAACAATTGAAAAAATAAAAAATATAGAGACATGATAAATAAATAATAATAATAATCTATGATTAGAGTGGGCTCGCTCAAAAGAATATTTGAAATATGATAAATGAATCCGTTGAATGTAGATGGATGGCAGTGTTGTGTAATAATTTTCCGAGTCCAAAGAGAAGTACTGGCATCATAGGTAGGGGACACTGTTAGGGTAATCATTGCTTAAAATGATTGTACATTTTTCACAATTCGAATTTCAACAAAGGGGGAATGGTGACTTGATGTGTCCACAGGGAGGAATCAATCAATTGTATTGGAGCACTAGCATTGCATTACTTAAAAGTTTTGCTAAATTTTGCTTGTTACTTACCTTTTAAGAATATCATATATTTTTCTTTCTAAATCTGTTTTTTTTTTTTTTTTAATTAATAATTTTATATTTATTTTAAAATTTTACTAATTTTTCCCTTTCAAATCACACAAGCGCTTAAGGCGGGGAAGAAAGTGAGGAAGAAGCAAAGCTCTTCAATCTCCTCCGGCCACAATGACTACTTCGAAATCTCATTCGAGAATGATTTCTTCACCATTGTCAAGGCTAGTGAACATGTCATTTGCCAACTGTATCGTGACAGTAGAAAATAAAATAAAATAAATTGAGTAAACTTTTTTGACTCCGTTGATTTTTTATATTTGGAGATGAATTGTAGCATAACCAAAGAATGTTGTAACTTTGGAAAGTTCCATGTGGAGTAATTTTTATGAGTTTGGGCCAACTTTTGCCTAAAATGAGCATTTGCCTAATCTAATACTCGTGAGTGTTGGGTTCTTTGTGGCGACAATGAACACATGATAAAAGAGCTTTTGTTTAAGAGAATATAGTTGATGTGACGATGGAGTCACATGTGAGGATAAAAAAAAAAAAATTTGAGGCCCACAATAAAAAGGTGTCGCAAGCAGAAGTTGTTAATTTATACTGAAGTCTGGTCCCCTCCTGAAGCAAGCTCTTTCAAGATCAACTTTGATACTGTCATTAAAGACAATTTCTCGGCCCAAGCAGCAGTGTGCAAGGACTCCAATGGCAAATTTATCAAGGTCATTTCTCAAATCAATCCCCCCTGTGATCCCAGCTTTAGTGAAGCTTTAGCTGCTCTCCTTGTAGCCTTCCTAGTAGTCTCCTTAAAGCTTAAGAAATTTTCGTTTGAGAGAGACTCTTTACTTGTAATTTCAGCTTTGCAATTTCCCTCAATTTCTCAGTATTGGCAAATTGAGAAAGTTATCTCTAATTTTTTTCTTTTAGTTCTAGCTTCTCCCACTTGAGAGGCTAATAAATTTAATAGAAGTGCAAACTTCTGCGCTCATCATGTGGCATATTGGGCCGCAACAAAAATTTACTCGGGCTGCATTCCCACCCTCTTTTCCCCCTCTCTTCCATCTCAATCTATAGTAGTAAAGATCCACCTCACTCTCTTTTGCAGTTTTGCGCCCTAGTTTGTTGTTGAATGCAAAGTTTGTTAAAAAAGAAAAAAATATATTATAACTGGGTGTGTCTATTGGTCTACCATACTATACTATAGTTTGCCTAAAAGAATGGCAAAAGGTGGAAGTCTAGGTGGCAAGTAATGTCCAATTAATGACACACATATCATTAACCAAAAAGATCACGTGTCTTGTAATATTTAGCAAAAAGTAAGAAAGTTGCAACCCAGAAATACCCTAATATGGAGACTTGGAGGATGCTATTTCAGTCAAACAAAGCCCACACTTCAAGGACGAAGTGGAATCCAAGAGAGTCAAGCAACTTCCATATGACCAAACTCCAAAAAGATTTTGATTGTGGTGGGCAAGGAGGAGAATCTCCTTTGAACTTCACCACCTCAATATTGAAAAAAATAATAAAAAAAAATAAAATAAAATCAATCCCCTTTGTATTGTATTAAAAAATGTGATAATTTTTATGAAATCCACTTATCAAAGCATATGGACCGACCGTCTCAGATTTATTTGGACAAACAATTAGCAATGAAGACAACAACACTGAATTGCCCATTAGTTCCATATGTTGGAATTAGAATCCTCTTTGGAACGTGAAAATATCCAGTTAGTTATATTTGAAGAGTATTTTTGTCTTCTTAAAAAGTAATAAAATAAAAATACTTTTCAATATAAATAACTGAATACTCTCCGTTCATCTTAACCGAAAATGATTTAAGAAAACTGTTCAAAATTTAAACCGTTTAAAACTTGTTCGGATAAATAAATCTTATAAAAATTCTCTTGTTTAAATTTCTAATACTCTTGAAAACAAAATTGGAAAAAATGAGTGGTTAGGTGAGATACAATGCAGAGAGAAAAGCGGAGGAGTGGAAATGTACCAACTTGCACATATTCTCTAACTCTCTAAGCAATGTATCATCAATATCCATCATAACTCATGCTCTGTCTCTGACGCGCCAGCTTGACAGAAATAATGAATGCATTGAACTGAGACGCTGAATCCTGCCCTCGTCCCCGAGATCACACACAATCTCTCTATTATGCCTTTCTTGCTTCCATTATTTTTTCTTGGATTTTGCGATCATCTTTTAATTTCATTCTTTTTTTTTTTTTTCTTTTTTTTTTTTTTTCTGAACTTTTCAGGCATCGGATCTTCTTGTTGGGGTGAGAAGCTTAATTGCCAAGCAAGCAAAAGATTGTGGTCTTTATAATATTATCTGATCTTATCCGTAAAGAAAATAAGAATGCTTGATATTAAAAAGTGAAAAAAAAAAAAAAAATTATAGTAATTTTTTTTATTTAAATGGTAATAAAACATAATTTATATAATATAAAAAATAAAAATATTAGAATTAAAAATACAGTCCGATAATAAGATTGTTAAAATGGGGCGCGTTTGTTTGGGTATAAAATATGTTTATGTTATAAAATGTTCTTTGAAAAAAATGGCTATTTTTCGTTGTTTGTTTACGACCCTTATCATGGTTCGAAAAATATTTCCTAATGTTTGGTTTGTGTGGAAAATCTCATAATATTAATTGTATTTTCATATAATCTGAAGAATTGCGGGAAAGAGAGATGGTGAAGATGTAGAAGAAGAGAGTGGATGAAAATAGAAAACCTTTTGAGTGTGGGATTAAGATATAGTGTAATAGTCTATCCATATTGCTTGCAATTTTGGTATACAATTATGGAAATGCTCTTGTGAGGGTCACCTAAATGGATAGGTTTTCGGACAACCCGATACCTACACGAGCAAGCAAGTCCCATAAGATACCCTCTCACAGTTACTTGTCTGGGGGTGGGGGAGCACGGCGAAAATTTGCTTACACGAATGAAAAGCGTAAACCATTTTACACCTTGTGAATGCTATTTTTTAAGTTTTCAGTTGACCAATATTTTATACTGTACCAAACACTAAAAATATTAAAATGACAATTATCTTTTCTCCGAGGGCAAAAACCATAAACAAAATGAGGGGG
>NC_081541.1:43992276-43993193 GCF_901000735.1 Corylus avellana
TGACTTGTTTAAATTTTATTCGAGCTCGAGCTCAAGTCGAGCTCAAGGGCGAGCCAAAAAAATCGAGCTCGAGCTAATAATAAGTCGAGCCGAGCCAGCTCGCGAGCTGGCTCTTATATTTAATGTTTTTGTTTTAAAATTTTTTTTTAACTTCAAGTACTCTTAAACGGCTTAAGAAGTTAGTTTGCATATGAGTATTTGCTTAGCCTGACTAGTCGAGTATGGAGCCTGAGTCAATACAGCAAGGCATTTGGTTTCAAAGAGAGAGGATATGCATCATTTTATAGATAAGCAAACTTGGAGATTGATGTTTTCTTAACAATGTGGGACAAGTTAACAGGTTGCATTCAGACTGCATTGGGACAACGCCCCTACAAAAAAATATTTTTTTAACGTCTCTCTCTCAATCCCCCTCACCAGTCACAACGGATCTTCCACCTGAACTCTCATTTCCCACTCTCTCACTCTCACTCACCAGACATGTAGTGATAGTGTTTGGGTCTGTTTGATTCATCAATAGTTTATGCCTTTCGCAATCTCCCTCAATAGTTTCTGCTTGATTCTTTTTCCTTTCGTTTGGATCTGCTCTAATTGAATCGAGGTTTTTTTAATGATTGCTCTCTCTCTCTTTCATCACGAAGGGTCTAGAATTTTTCATTCTCTAACGCTTAAATATAAATGCAATTTTAAGGTTTTAATAATTATGAGATTTATAATTAATTATCTATTACTTAGTTTATATATATATATATATATATATACACACTCGAGCTTATACGAGCTGTTCACGAGCTTAGCCGAGTCGAGCCGAGTTTGCTTCGTTTAATATTCGAGCCAAAATTTGTGTTCATGAAGTGCTTCATTTAATATTCGAGTCGAGCACGAGCCGAGCTTATGCGAGCCGAGCCCGAGCTTGC
>NC_081541.1:43993213-44038547 GCF_901000735.1 Corylus avellana
CATAAGGGTAGAATTATGATCATTTTAATTTCATTTGAATTGAAAATATCCAACTAATTATATTAAAAGAGTATTTTTTGTTGGATTCTGAAGGATCTTAGGATCTTGTATAATTAATCTCAGAAGGATTTCTCTCGTTAGGGTGGAAATCCTGGGGAGATCAAGAGAACTTGAACACACATTTTGTACGTAACAAAACCAATGTACGTAAAATTGAGATAGTGTTTGTATTCTCCTAGGACTCTATTTATAGAGTCCCAACTTAACTCTTGACCAAGAGTTATGTCTCTTGACCGGTTACTTCCACTGGAAGTTATATTACCTTCCTGTATATATTATACAATCTGGTGTGGGTATGACCATATTTATAATAGTGTGATCATCCTATGCACCTTCATTTTGGTTTTCTCAAAAAGTGAAAAGACAAAAATACTCCTCCAATATAACTAATTGGAGATTATCTAGTTCAAATGAACTAAAAAGATCTTATGAATTGGATACTATTGAATTAGAGAGTATCCAATTAAATATAATAGAAAAGTATTTTTATCTTTTTACTTTTTGAAATGACAAAAATTTCATTATACTATAACTAACTGGATATCCTCTAGTTCAAATAAAGATGATCCAAATTCATAATGGTAGCTGTTGGGATGGCCTAAAATCCTAGTTAGCCACAACAGTCGTTCGACCATTCTCAATGGTTGAGTTGAGAGACCACTTCCTTCACCTTTTGAAAGGGTAGCCATACTACTCCGGCTGACCACCTCCACCCTAAACTATCAAAAGTGGTCGCACCACTCCGATCAACTGAGACACTGCAAACTAATCTATCTAAGGCCTCTGCAGTTAAACAAGATGGGAGTATTTGAAAATTATATATATATATATATAACCACCCTTATTTTTTTTTATCTAATTTCAATTGAAGACCAATTTTATTTATTTATTTTTTAAAATTAGGATTGAGCTTTGACCTATTTTTTTAATCCAAGACTTATCATTTTTGTCAATTTTTAAACGACACATTTTTATGCCCTCCCAACTTCTTTCTCTTTTCCTGACCATCACAGCCACAGAGATCCACCTCCACGGCTCCACACTAGCATGATTCTAATGAAAGTGCCCTCTATGACCATCTCTATGTTCCTATGGTCATGGAGGATGGTCCACCATGGCCATGGAGGATTAGGATGGTATAAATGGAATATATATATATATATATATATATATATATAACTTGAAGAAAATGGTATGGAGACCTTGGATTGGAAACAAGCCAAAAACTCAAGTCTTAAAATCAAAAAATTGAAAACTCAGATCTGAAAATCGAGACAAAACTAAACACGAGTATTAAATATGTTTTTTGATAAAGTATTACATAAATTTTTCCTAAAGCAAATAAAATTCTAAATTTTTGTGCCTATAAAAGTACAGAAGGTCTCGTCTTGCTCATCTATACTTAATTCATTATCTTCTCAATCACTCCAATCCAATTTCATTATAATTTCAAATTCAATCTTTAGTTTCATGAACTGTGGGAAAACGATTCAAGCTTTTATCATATAATACCCTGCGGAAAAACTAGGCATAAAGCCTCATATCTTGTAACTTATTAGCAATAATACAAGATTATAACATGAAAAAGGTTCTAGTGACCTCTAACTCTACTCAGATTCAATGAAGTTATTCAGACCTCTCCTGGCTAGCTGCAACATCTTTCAGCTTTTCCTTCAGTTCACCAGTCTACACAGAACAAGCCCAAATTATTAGAGGCAATGCACTGCCAATTGGGAAAACAGAGTAAAATAAAGTTTGAAATAAGAAGCAACCTGGTGCAAATTGAGAATAATATCTGACCCACCAATGAACTCTCCCTTGATGAATATCTGCGGAAAAGTGGGCCAGGTGCTGCATATAAAGAGCAAGGCATTTAGAAAACAAGCATACCATACAAACAAAATTGCAAATGTCCAGTTTATCACAGTCAAAGTTGTGAACTATTGAAATTCCACTGTCTATTTTCTTTTTTGTTCTTTAATAAGTAGAATTTTATTCATAGGGGCCAACGGTCACCCAATCTACTATCCAAGAGATAGTATTGAAAAAGGGAAAATTGCTATCAAGCCAGTTTTTTTTTGCTTCCACCAATGCCTATGGCACCAAAACCTAATTCCCTTCAAGAAATTTGTCTCTTACTAGCAAAGTATAAATTTCTAGCACGTTAGAAGGTCATCCCATTATGCAAAACCCTGGGTAGGATAATCAGAACTATTACTTAAAAGGAAATATTTTTGCGGTTCGCATAGATAGCACCGTGGATAACTTAAATAAGATAAGCCCATATCAGTGACTTTTAAACAAAGACATTGATCAAGGAAAAAAGAAAAGAAAAAAAAACAAAAAAAAACCCTTCATAGGCCGCACCATCAAGAAATCAAATATTTCCAAGTCGAAAAAAAGCAGGTATAAACTGTCCAAAAAATCTTTCCTGCCAACTGAGCTGAGTATGTTGGTAGTTTGTATGATATTGGCACATTCTCAACAGGAGCATTTTCATAAAGGGGCCATCCTAAGACTACTAATTTCTAAAGCAAAAGACATGATCATAATTTTAGATGGTCCAGGGGTGGGGGGTGAAAAGAGTACCAAAAATGAAAAGGATGGCCATATTTCTGGTGAAGCCCAAGTGGCATCATCGAGCTCCAAAACAGTCTCAGCCTAAAAAATTTACTAACTATAATGAAACAAAAGTTTGGAAAAAGACGTCTGATATTAACAGAATGGACACAGACACTACTCGGGTGTACAGGCCCCAACCCTCCAATGAATTTGACTAGTACTCATCAACACATATACAATGAAAGTTCTTCACTCAACCATAATAAGTTGTTGGGTTATTCATCACATCAGCTTATTTTCATCTTGAATTTCAAAGAAATGTCCAGAAGGCGAGTGAGTGCAGCTTTCAAACATTTCAGCAAAATGTTTTAATTGCCTTTTCATTCTATATCAAGATTCTATTTTTTTTATTTATTTTTTTATTTTGAGTAGAAGACCAAGAGCTAACTTACCTGAAGGCTTTTACAGCATTTTTCAGCTCAGGATCCTCCAAAATATTTCTAGCACTCAAAGGAACATCTGCAACAGTCATCTCTATGGTAAGAATATGATAACCAGATAAATTTATTCATCACAGGAAGTTAGCAAGTGCCAAGATGAAAACATGTAAACACACATTACAGAACATAGGTACAGGAATAGCCAATCCCTAACTATTGGGAGGCAGTTTGTGCAACCTACTCTTTTCTACTCTCTCCCATTGCACATAACTAACTATTAGTAGTCTGTCAAGAGAGAACTTTTCATCAGTTCTTCCTTCTATGCTTTTATTTGTGCTTTTACAAAAGAAAGAAAAAAATGCCATGTTCTAAGAGCCCTCTCCGCGAACGAAAAGAAAACAGCAACAACAATACTAAGTTTCAAGTTTAGGCTTTTTAAAGGAAATAATTGCCATGCATAACACACATAACAAGCATATATACACGCGTCACATACATACACATACATATATACATATTAACATGTGTCAATGGTGTACATATATGTATTTGCATGTGTCTTCTGCATGTGTGTCTGGTGTGTAAGAGTGTGGCACACAACTGTATGTATACATAGTCACACATATTGATAGCTAAATTAAACTAATCAAGGAATAGAAGGATTTTCTCATAAAATTGAACATATGCAAACTTACCATATTGTTTTAAGACTCTAACTGCCAGTGAGCTGAATCCACACTGAGGAAATTCAGGAACCCCTTTCATGTAAATCATTACCGGATTTTCCTTAACATCCTACACCAGAAACAACCACAACCACAACCATCAAACATGCAGCTTAGAAATGAAAGTTTCTCACATTTCTAACGGGAGATTGACGCAGACTTCACACTGCAAATCACAAACATAATAGAAAATATTCATTTACCTGCTCAACAACATCCTTCAAAGAAACGCCACCACTCTCGAGCTTATTAGTGGGTCTAAAATCTTGGTGTGTGTCAGGATCACTGGGCACAGTAGTTGAATATCTCATCCCATTGTCGTAAAAGGATCCGCAGACCTACCAAAAATTTAGAGCGAATCAACTGATATAACATTCTGCAACTTTTTTCTATTGACGAATAACGAATTTTATTGAGAAATCTCAAAATTATAGTTCAAATTTTGATAATCTATAAAACGCGGCTTGAAGATCATATAATATTATGGGATTGAAGTATTAAAAACGCGGCAAAGATTCAAGAAGCTCACAATTCTACTGGAACGGGCGGCTGGGATACCCGCGATGCCCTTCAGCACCATGCTCGACAACGCTCTCGCCATTGTTTCCGATTACCTGCACACACACACAGAGTTTAACACAAGCATCCTTTCCTTCCGAGGAAATTCTTTTGAAACGAAACAAACAGAAAACATTGCACCTTCGAATCCAAGAGAGTTGGGGCTTCGGCTTCTCTTCTCTTCTCTTCTCGAGTCCCAAAGCAAACGTGGTCGTTTCTTCCCTTTCTCCCCGACACGCGCAGGGATGAAGGGGCTGATTTTTGTGAACATGATATGAAGCAGCTAGAAACAGTTTGGGCTTTGGGATTTGTGGGCCTTTAGACCTTGGGGAATGTAATGGGTATATTTGGTTAGTGGGTCTTTAGACCTTGGGTTGTAATGGGTCTATCCATATTATAGTTGGTATGATTCATGGGTTCATGGGTTCATGGTCTTTAGGCTTTCTTGCTACTGCATTCCCCACATTCTGTGACTCTTGCAAACAGATCATAAAACCTGATACCTATATGCTAAAAGACGGGATTCCAGTGTGGTACTTTGCAGCTATATTCATGTCGGTCGATTGGTTTGAGTTTACCAAACTACCCAATTCGAATTGGACTATGCCTATTTGGGCTCAAACCTCTCGCTTCGGACAAGTAGAAACATTTCATACCTGGGACTGTTAGAACTTGATTGATTAATTAAATTTGTCTCTTAGCCCGTGTCCCGCATATGCAATCGAGTAAGAGCCAATCGCTTCTGCTGTGGCTTCCCTCCGCGCCTTCCGCAAACGACCCTGCTGTTGTGTAATATTTATTTCTTTTTTATGTTATTTGCTTGTTGTTTATTATGGGTTTTTAGTCTTGTTTCTGTTTCTATGTTGTTATTTTCTTTGTTTGTACGAGTCTTTATCACTGTTGCTGTTGTTAATTGGTGGTCCATTTTCTTGGTCATTGTGCTAAGAAATCATAGACCCGCATCATTCATTTGATGCATTGTCGTTTTTTTTTTTTTTTTTTTTTTTTTTTTTTTTTTGTTTACCAATTCTGATACAGTGGTTTAGGGGCTTTTTGTTTGGGTTGTCCAGCCCTTTATTGTTTCTTTGTTATGTACTCACCAAAAAAAATATTAATTAATTAATTAAATTTATCTTTATATATATATATATATATATATATAGAGAAAATGTTTAAGCCTAAACCTTTGGTAAAGAAGTTAATCCTAAACTAACTGATTGTATGGATCTAGCATTACCATGGAACTTACCAAAAAGAGTAATGCATTATACATCATTTGATCCCTAGAGTTATTGTAGTTTTTTAAAATTACCATTAGAGTAAAATTTAATAGTGATTCATCTCAAATTTAATAGTGCTTTAAAGGATAAAATGAAATTAAAAAGATGATATATAACATTATTATTTTTTATCTTCTCAAAATTAACGTGACTTTTAAAATCACCATTAAATTTAATATTACTTTTCAAAGTTGAAAACAATTGAAAAAATAAAAAATATAGAGACATGATAAATAAATAATAATAATAATCTATGATTAGAGTGGGCTCGCTCAAAAGAATATTTGAAATATGATAAATGAATCCGTTGAATGTAGATGGATGGCAGTGTTGTGTAATAATTTTCCGAGTCCAAAGAGAAGTACTGGCATCATAGGTAGGGGACACTGTTAGGGTAATCATTGCTTAAAATGATTGTACATTTTTCACAATTCGAATTTCAACAAAGGGGGAATGGTGACTTGATGTGTCCACAGGGAGGAATCAATCAATTGTATTGGAGCACTAGCATTGCATTACTTAAAAGTTTTGCTAAATTTTGCTTGTTACTTACCTTTTAAGAATATCATATATTTTTCTTTCTAAATCTGTTTTTTTTTTTTTTTTAATTAATAATTTTATATTTATTTTAAAATTTTACTAATTTTTCCCTTTCAAATCACACAAGCGCTTAAGGCGGGGAAGAAAGTGAGGAAGAAGCAAAGCTCTTCAATCTCCTCCGGCCACAATGACTACTTCGAAATCTCATTCGAGAATGATTTCTTCACCATTGTCAAGGCTAGTGAACATGTCATTTGCCAACTGTATCGTGACAGTAGAAAATAAAATAAAATAAATTGAGTAAACTTTTTTGACTCCGTTGATTTTTTATATTTGGAGATGAATTGTAGCATAACCAAAGAATGTTGTAACTTTGGAAAGTTCCATGTGGAGTAATTTTTATGAGTTTGGGCCAACTTTTGCCTAAAATGAGCATTTGCCTAATCTAATACTCGTGAGTGTTGGGTTCTTTGTGGCGACAATGAACACATGATAAAAGAGCTTTTGTTTAAGAGAATATAGTTGATGTGACGATGGAGTCACATGTGAGGATAAAAAAAAAAAAATTTGAGGCCCACAATAAAAAGGTGTCGCAAGCAGAAGTTGTTAATTTATACTGAAGTCTGGTCCCCTCCTGAAGCAAGCTCTTTCAAGATCAACTTTGATACTGTCATTAAAGACAATTTCTCGGCCCAAGCAGCAGTGTGCAAGGACTCCAATGGCAAATTTATCAAGGTCATTTCTCAAATCAATCCCCCCTGTGATCCCAGCTTTAGTGAAGCTTTAGCTGCTCTCCTTGTAGCCTTCCTAGTAGTCTCCTTAAAGCTTAAGAAATTTTCGTTTGAGAGAGACTCTTTACTTGTAATTTCAGCTTTGCAATTTCCCTCAATTTCTCAGTATTGGCAAATTGAGAAAGTTATCTCTAATTTTTTTCTTTTAGTTCTAGCTTCTCCCACTTGAGAGGCTAATAAATTTAATAGAAGTGCAAACTTCTGCGCTCATCATGTGGCATATTGGGCCGCAACAAAAATTTACTCGGGCTGCATTCCCACCCTCTTTTCCCCCTCTCTTCCATCTCAATCTATAGTAGTAAAGATCCACCTCACTCTCTTTTGCAGTTTTGCGCCCTAGTTTGTTGTTGAATGCAAAGTTTGTTAAAAAAGAAAAAAATATATTATAACTGGGTGTGTCTATTGGTCTACCATACTATACTATAGTTTGCCTAAAAGAATGGCAAAAGGTGGAAGTCTAGGTGGCAAGTAATGTCCAATTAATGACACACATATCATTAACCAAAAAGATCACGTGTCTTGTAATATTTAGCAAAAAGTAAGAAAGTTGCAACCCAGAAATACCCTAATATGGAGACTTGGAGGATGCTATTTCAGTCAAACAAAGCCCACACTTCAAGGACGAAGTGGAATCCAAGAGAGTCAAGCAACTTCCATATGACCAAACTCCAAAAAGATTTTGATTGTGGTGGGCAAGGAGGAGAATCTCCTTTGAACTTCACCACCTCAATATTGAAAAAAATAATAAAAAAAAATAAAATAAAATCAATCCCCTTTGTATTGTATTAAAAAATGTGATAATTTTTATGAAATCCACTTATCAAAGCATATGGACCGACCGTCTCAGATTTATTTGGACAAACAATTAGCAATGAAGACAACAACACTGAATTGCCCATTAGTTCCATATGTTGGAATTAGAATCCTCTTTGGAACGTGAAAATATCCAGTTAGTTATATTTGAAGAGTATTTTTGTCTTCTTAAAAAGTAATAAAATAAAAATACTTTTCAATATAAATAACTGAATACTCTCCGTTCATCTTAACCGAAAATGATTTAAGAAAACTGTTCAAAATTTAAACCGTTTAAAACTTGTTCGGATAAATAAATCTTATAAAAATTCTCTTGTTTAAATTTCTAATACTCTTGAAAACAAAATTGGAAAAAATGAGTGGTTAGGTGAGATACAATGCAGAGAGAAAAGCGGAGGAGTGGAAATGTACCAACTTGCACATATTCTCTAACTCTCTAAGCAATGTATCATCAATATCCATCATAACTCATGCTCTGTCTCTGACGCGCCAGCTTGACAGAAATAATGAATGCATTGAACTGAGACGCTGAATCCTGCCCTCGTCCCCGAGATCACACACAATCTCTCTATTATGCCTTTCTTGCTTCCATTATTTTTTCTTGGATTTTGCGATCATCTTTTAATTTCATTCTTTTTTTTTTTTTTCTTTTTTTTTTTTTTTCTGAACTTTTCAGGCATCGGATCTTCTTGTTGGGGTGAGAAGCTTAATTGCCAAGCAAGCAAAAGATTGTGGTCTTTATAATATTATCTGATCTTATCCGTAAAGAAAATAAGAATGCTTGATATTAAAAAGTGAAAAAAAAAAAAAAAATTATAGTAATTTTTTTTATTTAAATGGTAATAAAACATAATTTATATAATATAAAAAATAAAAATATTAGAATTAAAAATACAGTCCGATAATAAGATTGTTAAAATGGGGCGCGTTTGTTTGGGTATAAAATATGTTTATGTTATAAAATGTTCTTTGAAAAAAATGGCTATTTTTCGTTGTTTGTTTACGACCCTTATCATGGTTCGAAAAATATTTCCTAATGTTTGGTTTGTGTGGAAAATCTCATAATATTAATTGTATTTTCATATAATCTGAAGAATTGCGGGAAAGAGAGATGGTGAAGATGTAGAAGAAGAGAGTGGATGAAAATAGAAAACCTTTTGAGTGTGGGATTAAGATATAGTGTAATAGTCTATCCATATTGCTTGCAATTTTGGTATACAATTATGGAAATGCTCTTGTGAGGGTCACCTAAATGGATAGGTTTTCGGACAACCCGATACCTACACGAGCAAGCAAGTCCCATAAGATACCCTCTCACAGTTACTTGTCTGGGGGTGGGGGAGCACGGCGAAAATTTGCTTACACGAATGAAAAGCGTAAACCATTTTACACCTTGTGAATGCTATTTTTTAAGTTTTCAGTTGACCAATATTTTATACTGTACCAAACACTAAAAATATTAAAATGACAATTATCTTTTCTCCGAGGGCAAAAACCATAAACAAAATGAGGGGGCAAAAACCAAAAACCAAAAACCATAAACAATATTTTCTCCGAGGTCTAATCTAATGTTTGGACTCAAGCACTTTAGAAGGTGGCGAAAAGTTGAGGGGTAAGCCGTGTTAGTTAGTGCAATTGACTAAAACACACATAAATTAGTCATATTTGGCCTACTTTAATTCTGGATTATAAATCTGCATGTGTTGTCTATTCTTAACTCATTTTTGGTGTGACATAATTCGTTCGATATAAGAGAAATCACCGAAATTCCGGTGCAACGTGGAAAGCAGCCTTTGAGTTTGACACTTTGCAGCCAATGTGCTCGTAGACCATGGAAAGCATGGGACATGAACTCCAAATTACTTTTGTTCAAAGACAAATGTAAAAAAATAAAAAATAAAAAATAAATAAAATAGGTTTCTTAAGGAAATTAATTGACAAATTAAATTAGGGAAAAAGATTTTTACCCATTTGAATTGGAGGAATTTTATTTTATTTTTTTAAAAATATGATTTCTCACGTACAGTTTTAATATGAGTAGCAGAATATGTGATTATTATACGTATTATTAAAAAAAATATGTGAGAATCAAACTCTCTTTAATGAAATATATCAATTTAATAGATTGAATTAGAAAAATATTATCCTTAAAACGTATATCCTTATCTAAGTTTAGTATTGAACGAGAAATATTTGTTTAATATATAACACGTATTTTTTCTTGTTTTATGTTTTTAAAATAAAAATATTAATAAAATGATCAAAATTATTTTTATTTTTACGTCACATTATGATATTTTATAACAAAAATTTCCCTCTAATTTTTTTTTTTTTTTTATTTAATAAAACAGCCGATCTTCTTGAACTTTACAACTATCATCTCAATTGATTAAAAACGAACATGTTATCCTATTATCTACCATTTGTCTACAAGACCATCGGAAAAGACAAGAAAGAGGGTATCAATAAAAAAATAAAAAATAAAAAATCAGGAATTAAATATACAATAATTAATTTTAAAATACTTAAATACCCTTTTACTATTAATTTACACAAGTAGATGTTCCGAACCGTATCTGCTGAATATATCAGGATCTGACGCTCTGATTCGGACCATTACCCAAAACAAGATTTCCACACACTTCCCACGTCATCCTCATCACAGTATCGAACGGTCCAAATCACCGCAAGCTCATCGTAAGCTATCAAACAATTCATAGTAATTTTTTAAAATTAAATAATTTAAATTTATATAATTTTTAGAAATTTCTAAATTAGATTGTATCCGCTAAGTTATGGAATCTCATTTATATAATTGAAAGCAAGGGAAATTATCAAATTAGTATAAAGAGTTTTGGTTTATTTTTAAATCAACCTCATACATTTCTAATTTTTGTAATTACATTCATGTATTTTAATCAAATCTCAAATAAATCATTTCAGTTTCAAAGGGATAGTTCAATCGGCTGTAAACTACATCTTATGAAGCAGAGGTCAATAGTTTAAATCATTCTCTTCATTTTCTTGCGTGAACATGTTAAAAAAAAAAAAAAAAGAGTAATAGTAATAAATAAATAAATCATTTCCCCTGTATATATTAATTTGCTACATTTTTATTCACATATAAAATGAAAATTGATGGAAAATTGAGTCACCCCTTCGTACCCTAATCTTATCTCTTATCCATCCCCTCCGAAGGGGTTGAGGCGACCGCATGGAGGTGACAACTTCTAGGGTACGGCTTTTTAACTTTTTTAAAAAATTAAGTTGAAAGATATAAAAATGTCAAGCGAGAGAAATAATGATGACATTATTTTTTTGCTTTTTTTAAAAAAATAATATTCACCAAGAATTAGGTGAATATGAGAAAAACATTAGAAGAGTAACTAAATTTTTTTTTTTTTTTTTAAGAGAATGTTAGGTGATTTTTTGGTGTTCTCATGATCTTAAGTGAATATTATTTTATAAAAATCATGCTAGAAAAATAAAGGTGTTAAAGATCATAGTTTTTTCCAACTTTGTCTTTACTATTTTTAGAGAAAATCTTTGACTAGTGGAGTGGTGGTTTAGAGAAAATCTTTGAGAGTGTTAACTACTCTTGAATCACTAAAGTTTAGTTTAAGTTCATAGGAAATAGTATTTAAATTTAATAATTAATAATCTAACTAATATTTTAATTCTCTCTCATATGATTTCAAACTCCTACCCTCACTTATTCTTAAAAGCCTAAGATCATGTTTGAAATTGTGTTTAATAAATAGAATTTGTAAGTCAGAAAATGTTTTTTTTTTGGAAAAGCCTAATTTTTAAGCTTTTGTCAAAAGCAGATTTTGATCATTTTCGTTTTTTAAACTCTTAAAAGTGCTTTTAATTTTTTTTTACTAAATGGGTATTTTTTTTTTAAAATAGACTTTTGGAATTTAATCTATTTTTAGGCATTTCAAACGTACACTTAAACAGGCCTTGAGTTAAAATAAGAGTAGCTACAACTTAAGATAAGATAGTAATTTAATAGGAGACTGGAATTTTTAGCAATTAGTTGCCTAAATTGACTTTCTCACCTAAGATTCATTCACCTAAGATTCATTTGTTTAAATTACTCTTCTTTTTTTTTTTTTGAATAAATAAAATACTATATGAAACCACTCACAATATATTTAACTCAAATTAAAAAATTATCCCGTCAAATTACTAAAATAAAAAAAAAAAATTACAACTTAATTTAAAGTCTTGAGATAAATAAATGGTAATTTATAACAACCCATTTCTTCGAAAGATCCACACATCCACCTATATATACATGTATATATAATTAACAACACACAAACCCAACACAACCAGGAACATTGAACATCCTCTTAAACCCACCAATTAAGACCACCTTCCATTGCCTTCTTCTCTCTTCTTTTGTGTGTTTCTTCTTCGTCCGGGGTTGTCGATCGAGGACATGGTTTTACTCTTCACGAGGTTGATCAGAATAGTATGGTTCAGTTCTTCAGCGTAGGGTCTGTTCTGGTGCTGGCGGCTCTAGCGGCGTCGATGGTGGTCCTGCCTCTCTTGTTGCCCCCGCTTCCGCCTCCGCCGTTGATGCTTCTCTTGTTTCCCGTTGGGATCATGGCTGCCCTCATGTTCTTGGCCTTCTCCCCCGCCGACGCTGCCGGAAACGTCGTCGCTTATGCCGTTTGAGCCTGCATTCCTTCTGTTTCTGCTCAAACTCTCTCTCTCTCTCTCTCTCTCTATGTATGTCTATAATGTTGAGGCCATTAATGTCGTTTTTTTTTCGTTCTGTCTCACTATATATACATATATATTTTTCTTCTTCTTCTTATCTTTATTCCATCAAAGATGAACTTTTTTTTTTGCAAGCTACAAATGGTAGGAGAGGAGAGGATATGGCTTGATTGACATTTTCCATCTGGGCATTACTTTCATAGGCATAAGCTTTTTCTAAAATAGGGTTACCTATTGCCTTACCTCAATTACATGGAAAGCATAGTGGTATACCAACCAGAAGCGATTGATTTTGGTGTTTGAATTGTTAGCAATTTTAGAGTTCTACGGGGTTCAATAAGCAAATGTGTAAACTCTTTTCAGCAGGTTTGCTGCTCACAATTCGGACAACAAATTATTAAAAACCGGAATCCGTCACACCCTGCTTCACCTGCCACTCCGACCCACGATCTGAAATGTGTCAAATCATAGAGGATAAGCTTTTCACCACTAGACCAACATCATACATATCTTTGGTTTAGTCATATTTGTATGATAGGATTTTGGTTTATATAAGGATAATAGGTATGATTATAAATGGTAATAAAATTAACACCTTCTTATGGTAGTTGAATTTATATAATATTATATCCAAAGGCATTATAAGATATTATTACAACTTTATAGAATTCTTTATAGAGTGTCATGTTACATGACTTTCAGAGCCAGGCATAATGGGGCTGCTTTGTTTTCAGGAAACATTTTGTTAGATTCATCCCACTCGTCCCTCTTGTTTCTGTTTCTGGATACGTTCCCCCAGACTCACACTCAATGACTCACATTACTTGCCCATCATCTTTCCTTTCGCGCTAATAATAAATCTCACATTACTTGCCCATCATCTGCCCTATTCTATGTATAAGAAAGAAAAAAGGAAAATCAGGCATATTCCCATTCAACTTGCACCTCAATACCTCAATTGTAATGTCCTTCCATTTGTTTTTTGTTGGGGGGTCTAAAAAATTACTAGTTCCATTCGCTTAGCCCCCTTTGTTAGGGTTTTTTTTTGGGGGGGTTAAATTTGTTACAATCAATTACCGATTGACATGGGTATAACTCATGACGCGTGCTATTATAAAATTATAGTTTCACCCTCAAAATAAAATAAAGGAAAAAGTATACTTTACCCTCTCAAAGTTTAAGGCGATTTTCAATTCGATCTTTAATGTTTCAATTTTTGCAATGCACCCTTTCAAACTTGTAAATTTTTTTCAATTTGACCATTGTCATCCCAAAATTCTCATACTGCCCATAATTTTTTTATTTTTTATTTTTTTATAAAAAAATTTTCTTTTAAAAAAATATTTGGGGATCTGGCTATTTTTGTACCCTCAATTTTTTTTTTTTTTTAATAGGGGCAAAATGGGAATTTTTGGATGACATTGGTCGAATTGAAATAAATTCATTGCAAAAATTGAAACATTGGCGGTTGAATTAAAAATCGCCTTAAACTTTGAGAGGATAAAGTGTAATTTTCTCTAAAATAAAATAAATTTAAAAGAGAAGGGAAGACTCCTTTTGAAATACAAGGGGTAGTCAGTCACAGTCCGGGGAGGGGAGGTTGCCCCTCACAACAATTCTTTTATTTCGTTTTCTAAATTTAAGGGTGAAATTGTAATTTTACAATAAGTTGAATTATTACCCATGTCACATGGCAATGACAATTGGTTGTCGAGTAAATCTATGCTTGCATCTAAACTGTTTGTAATGACAGATATCGTTTTGGATTAGATAAGTTATTCCAAAAACATTTAAGATACTTTTGATACCAAAAAATCAATGGAAAAGAATCCATTCAATTTCAATTGAATTTTTTTAAATCATTTTATTCCTAAATACACTATCTAAATCAATTTAGGAGGGGTAAAAATTAAAATGGTTTAAAAAATAAATTGCATTTTACCCTTCTTAAATACACTAACTGGATCCTCGCAACCGTTTCCAAAATCAACTGCATGACTAAATAAGTATTTTTTCCTATAATTTTTTTTTTTTTTTTTTTCACATTATCCATACAAGAACTGTGATGGGTCCTGTGCATATGCCATAGTGAAACGCGGGCCACGTAGGCTTAAGTTTTGTGGCCTTTGAGATTGGAGGAGTGCTAGAGAGCCCGAAAAATTGCTCCCGAAATGCACCCAGAATGATGTGGCAACAATTGTTTAATCAAAAAAAATTTGCTCTCTCTCCTGTCTGCCACCATTCTTCATCTTCAATCTGGACCGTTCATTTTAATCAACAGTCCAGATCTAAGATACAAAAAAATAAATAATAAACTATTACTTACGTTTAAAAAATAAATCAAAATTAAAAAAAAAAAATATTAATAAAAAAATTTAAAAGCAATGGGGTTGCTGGCCAACACAGGTGGTGGCCAGCCACCCTTGTTGAGAGCAAGGGGTGGCTTCAGCCACTCCAAACCGGTTGGTCTGGGATGGCCGAACCACTCCCAAGGGCCCTAAAAAATTAAATATTTCTTTTTACATGGCCTTTGAAAGTGGTTCGGCCACCCATGGGCTAAAAAAAATTAATTTTTTTTTTTTTTTGACATGGCTCTTGGGAGTAGGCCAAGCCACCCCTTGCTCTCAACAGGGGTGGCCAGCCGCCTCATTGCTTTTAAATTTTTTTATTAATATTTTAAATTTTTATTTTGATTTATTTTTTAAAAGTAAATAATAGTTTATTATTTATTTTTGTTATCTTCAATTTGGACCGTTAGATTAAAATGAACGGTCCAGATCAAAGATGAAGAATGGTGGCAGACATGGGAGAGAGCAAATTTTTTTGATTAAACAATTGTTACCACCTCATTCTGGGTGCATTTCGGGAGCCATTTTTCGGGCTCTCTAACACTCCTCTTGAGATTGTGTTCTTTCATTGTAAAGATACTGTGCAGCCTTGCACAGGATAAATTCCTGCATCCAAACGTTCCTACCACCCATCTATAATACAAAAGATAGCTACAAAACTGTTGACTCCAATGCAGTATTTGAGTTTTTAAATAAATTACAAAACTCAAACAACTCACTGAAAGGCATCACCACCTGCAAAAGCCATGGCCCTCCAAATCTGTCTGGTGATTCAAGTAATGATGCTTCACATCTCATTATCAATTATATCCCGCATCATTTGTATTGGGATAAGCCCTTCAGTCCGGATTGCATCTTTGCTTGGATCTGGGCTAATAAAAAACACTGTTGGCAAGCCTCTTACCTGAAACAAAAACAGCTCTCAATTGGGTTTCTTTTTTTTTGATGGTTGTGAGTCACCAAATTCAAATTCCACAAGAACACAACTTTGGATTGCTCCATTCATTGCCAAAAAAGAAATCTTGGCCTCGTTTGACGTCGTTTTTTGGGGATGCATTTTACTTGTTACCAAAAAAGTAAAAGCATTCTTCATTAACAAACAACTCCAATCACACAACACTCAAAACTACTTTTACCTTTATGTCATATCTCGACACTTTTTCAACTAAAAACTAAAAAGTACCATCTAAAAAGTTTTATCAAACGAACCCCTTATTGCTGTAGAAATATATGGAAACACGTGGATCTGAATAAATAGTTTATCTAATATCTTAACTAGTTCCTGTTTTCTGTCAAGAAATTTCAATGCAGTCGATAGAGCTACAGGGTAAAAAAAGTTAAAAGCAAATAAATACCTGCATGTCACGTGCAAATTCATACTCGTCATCTGTATCAACCTTAACAATCAATGCATTTTGCTCATACTCCACCGCAAGCTGTGATAGAAATTCAAGCCCAAAAGTTTTATCATGAGTTTGCAGGCCCTAAAAATCAAATTGTACTATGGCAAAAATTACTTCTTTTAAGGAAATTAAAAAAATAAAAATCCAAGATTTCTAGAACGAGCAATGTCATAAATCTGTATCCAAAGTAATTAAATCTTGGTGAAAAGAAATTCTAACACAACCAATAATTACCATAATGTGATTAACTTAATTTTCAACGAAATGAAGCACAATTCCAATCCGTGCTTGTATGGAGGGCTACATCTGGTCATGCAGCATTAGTATTGATTTGCATGTCCAATTCTCAGAATTCCAAATTTGGAAATTTTGCTTTTGCCAATAAATGGTGTTGGTTTATTAGGGCATATTGAATCTGAAATTAATTCAACACGCAGGGCTCCAGTTGGTGTTCCAATTCCAATCTCCAAATTCATTGAAATCAAAATCAACCTAATCTCAAAACCTAACACTCTACATGTCAAATCAAGAAGATTAGTATATCAACAGTAGCTCAGTTTAGACCACTCAACTATAACTATTTTTTCAGGCAAAAACCTTCAACAATGTATATCCTCTTGGGTATGCCAAGTGAAATCCATATTTGGTAATGAGAGATAAAGATTTAATACTGACCTGTTAGCTTAGCCATTTTTTTATATCTGATTTGTACCTCTCAAATCCAATTGTTCTCTAAACTGGTAACTATTCCATCGAGTGTGTTTGGTCATTAAAATATATCTAGAAGTTCTTACATCATTCGAAACCACCATATGTCTCTCTTCTCTTCTTTTCAATTTCTAGTAAGTATAGACCACCAAATTGTTGTTATTTGGATCTTATCATAAGCTTTATTATGTAAGTATATGATGAGATGCATACGAACACATAAATTTGAAATTCAGAGAAGGATTGCTTTTTCAGGCAAGTTATGTCTATATAGGAATAAATAAAAAGAAATGTACAATTGAACGATTCAAACCATGTAAAATCTGAATTAAACATGCACTTGTGTATACCCATTTCCATCAAATGACAGCATCTACTTCTCATGTACCCGAAAATAAAATCAGCCAAAATTCTGTGAACCCATCAAACAGAATCAACTAGACTTGTCAAACAAAGAAAGTGTATCGAAGCTGCTGGTGAAGCAGATAATCACTTCATATAAATTTCCATACAACCACATAACTTGGGACAAGGTTAACGTGTCTAGTCTACTTCTGGAGATTGATAACACAACAAATTAACAGTATGTCAAAGGAAGTTGTTTCTCTACAATTTGTAGAATGTCTGGGTTTTGCAAAGTAGGAATAATTTTGTAATGCAAGCACAAAATCCATGGAGATATTTTAACACCTTTCTCCAGATACACACTTCCTAGGCACCAAACTTAGCCATCATTTTGGAGTAGAGATCCTGGAAATGATCAAGCAAACAAATTACACTGACTTCGTGCTTGCAGCGTAACAACCAGAGCTTGACACTGTCAACAACAATGTTTATAATCCAAAATGGATGATAACTTCATTGTTTACTGCTCAAGAGATTCCTCAAAAACACGCTAGCCACATATCATATCATATCATGCAAAATTGTAGAGTCTCCAATGATGTAGCATATTCACATCTGAATCATAAGTCAATATCCCCCGATCCAACAAAAAACAAAAGCAATGCTCTTCTTTCCAAGATTTTGTCTTATGTCGAAACAAATAAACATTTTAATTTTTTAACTGTTTGCAAATGAAGCATGAAACATGGTTGAATCTTCAAATTCAATTTATTATGAAGAAACTACAAATCCATATTTTTGAGCAATGTGGCTCTCAATGACAGAAGATTATTACCTGCTTATGATTTAGAAAAATTTACACGCAAACCACTTGCAGTTAGCTGGCATGATGCAGAACTGTTCAATTTAATATTCAATACAAGTTGCACAACCAAGTCAAGGGACATCAGCATTGGAAAAATACTGTCCTAATTATAGAATCTATGCAAGTGGTAAATATAGGCTATGTTTGGTAAACCTTTTTAAAAGTGTGCTGTGTTTTGTTTTTTGAAAAGTATTTTGTGTTTTGTTTTCTGAAAATTATTCCATTTGGTAACTATTTTAGTAAAAGTGTGGTTTGTGTTTGAATAGAGAAAAGACTTTCTATAACACTTGCCAAATATAGCATAGTTTATTTTGTTGTGGTTCTGGATTAGTACCAAGTGTCTATGCCAAGTAACTACATGATACTCAAAATATTTGATAGATACTGTGGGAATACCAAATTTTGGTCCAATAAATGGTATCTGATTCACGTAAACAAAAATCTAGAATTTACAGGCTACATTAAGAATTTGTGAGCATTAAGAAATTAAAACTTGATATATAAACTTTCTTAGTGAGGCAAGAATTTTTTTTTGGATTTTTAGTTATCCATCTTATACAATATATTTCAACCTTCTTCAGAGCATCAAGTCTTAAAATTCATTAAACTAGAAAGGAGAAAATCCATGTGACAAACAATGCACAAGGACATCAAATACATGGCTCCAAAACAAGTTAAAGGTAGAGTAAATAAATCTAACGGCATTGAACTATTGTTGTTTGCACACAAGAAGTCAATCTAAAAAAGAAATGCATCACATATTTTGATCATCCACCAAGAGCCAAAACCCACTGTCCAAAGACTCACGTAGACCCGCAAGTCAAAATGTGAAACCATCACCCAAGCATATCAAAATCATCAATTCCTCGTAATCAAACACTAATACAAGACTTTCAGAATAGAGAAATGATCAAACTCGACTGACATGACCTAGTCAAAATGCTGGTTGAATGTGGTTCACTAATACTATCTTCCAACTGATTCAATTAAATGTCCCTCTCCATTTCGAAATAGCTAGATGAGTTGCCTTTCTAGCAGCTTCAGTATCATGCCAGCCAATAAATCAATAAGTTCTATCAAATGCACACTACTCTTATAATATTCGATGCTAGTAATTGGGTTAGCCTGGAGCAAATAAATCTTACAAAATGGATTAAATGTTACAAATAACCACCTCATAAGCACCGACTTCCCAACAACCACACCCCCCCAGGGTCTCTCCACATATGACAGTATTTCTCTATCAAGGAAAATAAAAACTATAGGGCTTCATCAGATTAGGGGTGAAGGGGAGAATCTATACCAAGACTAATTTGAATCGCAATCAAAATGAGAGCAGTTTATACAATAGAGCATACGACCACTTTGTATTGCAAGCACAGCACTAGAGCTACAACTAGAATGCCTTAATTAATATAATGTAGATATTGAGTCATACCATTTCGAGTTCTTGAGCCATCAAAATACAGGGTCCACACCATGTTGCATAGAAATCAATAATAATGGGTACAGTTCTTTCACCCTTTACCAGCTCCTGAACCTCCTGGGCTGACAACTTCTTCTGCCCACCCAAAGCAACAAACGTATGGCTTAAAATTCATACTCAATTCCGATGCCCAGATAAAACAGATATTAAAATGGAGAAAAAGATAAAGCTTTCAAACCCAATTTTGCTTCCAAAAGAATCTAAGCCAAATGCTCATATAACTTAAAGCCCCTGTTCTTTCGATTCCCAAATAGTAAAATAACTGAAACCCATAATTTCTTTTTCGAACTCTATAATTACTCTAATTCTCCAACATTTTCTTAGTAACATTATCAGCAGTTAAGCTAAAACCCAACCCAAAACACAAACAACGTACGATAAAGAAAATGGGCATTCTGTGCAAAACATACCACAAGATAGTCTTCTCTGACATACGTGCCACGAGGGGGTTGGCAAAGCAGCTTTTTTGGGAGTGTTGAGAGCAAGAAAGGAGTGTTCTTGGTAGTTGTGGCAGTGGAAAAGAGTGAGTTTTGTTGGTGGGTTTTCAAGGTGGAGTGAGGAAGAGAGAAGTGAAGAGGTGGTGGGGAATGAAATGAGAGGATGGGGGAGAGGGTGGTTATGCTATGAGATGGTGTGTGGATATGGAGGAGAGCCATTTTTGTGCTCGAAGACAGACAAAGAGAGGGGTTTGGAAGGGGTTTACAGAGGGTGGGATTGGATTTACAAGCTGCAGATATTGCTGCTCTGTTTGGCTCTTAGGATATCTATTTTCCTATTGGGAACTAAGATTTCCCTGCACCAAGCCAAAAGTAGAAACGCCCTCTTTTCTTTTTCTTTTTCTTTGTTTTGTTTTTAAATATTCTACAAAACCCGCCTTTAAAAATGACGGGTCATTTAAGTTTTTTTTTTTTTTTTTTTTTTTAATTGAATAAGGGTAAAAGGCTACAGGGAAGGATCTTTACCACTCTCGATCCGAATGGAAGAAAGAATGGGAGATCCTGTGGAAATGCTTCCAAAAACAAGATTGGAAGCGGCCCATTTAGCTAAATCATGTGCACGGTAATTGGCACATCTAGACACTTTCAAAGCAAACCAACTCTGAAAGGATGATAAATTTAGCCTAATATCAGAAACAATAGAAAAAAGTGAAGCCGGTTTCTTATAACATGAAGGACAAATTTGTCATAACAAAAAGTAAAATTACAATTTTGCTCTCATATTATAAGAGACTAGATCCTCTCTAGCCTAAAAGAATTTGAGAGTATCCTAGTCTGTTAAGGACATATGTCACATTTAAAGACCTCTCTACCTTAAAAGAATTTGAGAGTATTCCGGTCTGTTAAAGACATATGTCACATTTAAAGGCGGATTTGAAAAAAAAAATGGTGTCATTTTTTATCTTTTTCTTTTTAACCTTTTAAATTGTCATTATTGTCTTAGAAAGGAAGTGACAAGTACGAAACGATTAGCAACTATTGTAGTGAATTAATAGTAGTTGACATGGTTCTAATAACATGTTAGCATGTCTTTAAGGGGTAGTTTAATTGACTGTAGATCACATTTAATTAATCGAAGGTCACTAGTTCGAATCTCTTCTTCTCCTTCCCTTGTGTGAATATGTCAAAAAATAAAAAAAATAATAAAAAAAACATGTTAACACTTTTCTCAAATTATTAAAAAAAAAAAAAAATTGTTATAAAAAAGTTGTACATGAGGCATTATTCAACAATTTTAAAGCAAAATTCTTAATGGGATAAAACCACTTTAGGTTGGGTGACGTGGTTTTTCAGTTGCCCTTGATTCTTTCTTTTTATACACGTGTCAATTGGGGGCACGTTGACTTCATAATTAATATATCATTATTTATCAATGGTCTATATGTGTCATTATAATTGATGCTCAATTATTGAGCATCATCACTTGCATGTGCTTTAGCCTAAATTAATTTCATAAAAAGAATAGTGACTCAAGACCATTAAGAGTATAATGCTATGCCTATAATTATTTTGGAATCACTCCCACCGCTAAAATTATTTTAACACTTTCAAATAACATGATGACACGTGTTAAAAGGAATTGTAAGTCTAACCTTTTTTTTTTTTGGAGCAAAATCATTTATGGTTAATTTTCAAACGAATTTGCGCATGGAATAATCCAAACTATACCACTTCCTCTTAATGCATATACATGATGGAGAAAAATGCTAGACCTACAATTTTTTTTTTTTTTTTTTTTTGTAATTATTTTACAACTTGTTAATATGTGTCGGTATCAGTATGTAATTAATTGAATGGCGTTTAAGTTTTTTTTAGTGGCTGATATGGCTACAATCATACGTTGACACGTGTTCACAAGTTAATTGTTACTATGTGATAAATGGATACGTAAGTTCTTGTGCGTTCTCATATCCTCTCTTCTTGTCTACCCCTCTGGCATTATAGTGGCTTTATGAGGGAGGACCCCTCATTCCTTGTAATTTCTTCCCTTCTTAGGATGTGATAAATGAATACTTAAGTTCTTGTGCATTCTCATATATTTTCTATTAAAGTATTGATTAAATAAATAGATTTATTATTTCTTATCTGCTTAAATTTTTAGGATAAGTGATGGTTTAACATGGCATCAAAGTCAAAAGTCATTAATTCGAATCCTAACTCCACAATTCACCTCTTATTCAATTAAATATTCTACGTATAAAGCTTTGCAAAAACACCCGATTGCTTAGAGAAAGATAGGATTACAATGAGGTAGAGATGTTATTTTGCCTACCATATGATTCTTGCAGTACAATTAGTCAAATATCTTTCAAAGACTCTCACCTCTAAAAGTTCCCTTTTCCTTTTTTCAGTGTCACTACACAAAGATCTATACATATAATACTTAATTGGGTTCAACTACTTAATCATCAACTTCTTCCAATTCTTAATGAAGAATCAACACCTTTGCCAATGCCTGCAAAGAGCCTTGCAATCTCCAACTGGGTATTTGCAAGAATCTCTGTTCTCTTGAGATCCATTTCACCTCTCTTTGCCTCTGCTTCAACTCTCATTCTCTCTATCTCCCTCATTGTCTCCATCCTTGCTTGCTCTGACCTCACCACTACTTCTGCTAGCCATCTTATGCTGTCTGCTATTTCCAGTTCTTCCCTTCTTCTCCTCTTCTTCTTCTCCATTTTCATCTTCATCTTTTTTGACCTTGATTTTTCCTTGTCACTGTAGAGGGCTGGTGTGCTGCTGTCTGTCTCCATGTGGTTCTTGTCTGACACTTGGTCGGATAATTTGGTTCCTTCTCCATCTTCCTGTTGATTAACACCATGAAAGAATATATAACAGTAAATTCACCAACACATCACTTCAAAACGAGTTGCCGTTTAAGGATCCTTTAGACCTTAGTTTACTTGGACAGCTTAGAACCTGTTTGGGATAGAAAAGGATTTTAAAAAATGAAATGAAAAGGAGCTGATTAATTAGTGTTTTGAAGAGGGGAATAATTATTTAAAAAATTAAAATGACAATTTTACCCGTCTTGAAAATGACAGTATCTTATACTGTGAGGGATTACGCTAGAAAATAGAACTTTTATTAATAGAAAATGTAAAAACGAGCTTTTTCGAAGAAAAAAAATCTAATTTTTAAGCTTTTCCTAACGAAACTTTACCAAACAGACCTATTTCACAACTTTCGATGTGCTAAAAGCAATTTGTAAGTTCCTTAATGCAATCCCAAATAGATTTTTTTTTAGAGTATGTTTTCAAGCTACCACTTTAGAAGAATTATAACTCATTTACCTTACAATGATTTCAATAGCAATATTTAGGTGCCTTTTTTAAGCTGCCTGCATTATATACAAATAATTACACTATCCAACCTCTTTCTTTCTTTTTATTTTTCTCGGCTTTCCACTACTAAGAGAATGAAATTAAGATTATTGATTTTATCAACATAAAATGTAATTGAAAACTAAAAAATTAGTTTTAAAATTTTAGAAATAGAAACTCACGTGGGACTTTTTTACTTGTAAATGGAGGTAGAGTGAACTCAAAATTCATACTATAATCCCAAAAGTTAAGATATTAGAAGATTTAATCACTTTAAAATATATTTCTAACAAGTTCAAAGAGTCGTATATATTGAAAGAGTAATGTTATTTAGTATACTGCTATTCATCAGACAGTCGTATAGCAAGCAGTATACTAAATAGTATTTTTGAGATGAAATATATACTAAGAGATCTTTAATTGTTTGTAGCTAGCAAGGAGTTTATGAAACATAGGGAAGAAATGCCAGGACTGGAGAGGGAAAGGGTACAGAAAAGAAAAGGAAGGCTAGGCTACCCAATTGACGAAAAAGAAAAGTCATTAATTAGCACTGACCTTGGCCACCCTATCAATACCATTGGATCCATGAGAGTTTTGAGCGGTTCCAACTTGTGGAGGAGGAGCTGGAGGCGGAGGCGGTGGTTGCACCGCTGCCGGGGATGGCTCGAGCAACATTAAAGGAGCGGCAGATGGAGGTAGATGAGTAGGAGGAAGAGGAGGAGGTGGTGGCGGTGGAGGCGGCAGTGGCGGAGCTTGAACCGGTCCACTTCCACGGAGCAAAAGGTCAAGACGTGTGTATAGAGGCCATGACGAGGCATCAGCAGTGGAAGACTCCGACCGGTACCTTTTCTTCATTGACTCAATCTTGTTCTTGCACTGAGTTTGCGTTTTAGGGGACTTGGCACAATTTGCACGCGATGAAACGTGGCGTGCAACATCTTCCCAATCATGCCCTTTGAGCTTGGCTCGATTTCTGAGAACCCATTTGGATTCATAGGCTTCAAGAAGGCTTGAAACTGCTCCTTCACTCCACTCATCTCTTTTCAACCTATCGCCACCGCCAGCGCTGCCGGCGGCACCGCCGGCAAATGGTTTTCTTGGAGAGTACTCTTCCTTGGTGTTACTGTTAGAAAGGAGAGATGGAGGAGTTTCTTGGTTAATTTCTTTGTCCATCTCTCCCCATGCTATAAAGTTTTACCTTTGTTTAGCGGCTAACATGTATAAGTTGAAGCATATAACTGCAAAGAGAGGGAAGGAGAGAGAAAGAGAACCACTAGCATTAGAGAGAAAAAGAATGGTTGGCATTAGTGGGAAGAGAGAGAGAGAGAGTAGCATTAGAGAAAGGGAGAGGGAAAGGAAAGGTTAGGGTTAGTGGGCAACCAAGAAAATGGTTCACTTTTGTCAAATGAGTTAATGATGTTAACCTCCCAACTTTTCTTTTTACTTTTTCGGGTGGCATCATATGGGACAACATCCTCTGCATTTTAAATGACCTATTCAGAATTTGAAGTTTATACATGATTTCTCATAAGTCTTCATGTACACCATCAGATGCGTCAACTTTTAAATTTGAAAGAGAACCGTTGGGGTGGTTTCATATGGGACAACATCCCCGACCTCCATATGATGCTTCATCGGTCTTCATATACACCATTAGATGCACAAACTTTAAAGTTTTGGAAAGTACGGTTGTCCAATAAATTAATGATGTTAACCTCCCAACTTTTTCTTTCACTTTTTGGGGTGGTGATATGTGTTGGGTTTTATTGTTTTGGTTGGGTTATTTTGGCTGTTAGCGTGGATATGAAGCCAACCAAGACATCCACTTGGGCGTATAAGGGGGGGGTGGGGGTGGTGGGTCATTCACGTGGGTCTGTCACCCACTCCATCCCCATCACCAATTCACTACTACCACCACCATCGATCTCCACCACCACCAGCCAATGTGCTGCCGTCACTCAAAACACTTTGCTTTGCCCTTTTTCTCTTTCTCTTTCTCTCTTTTTCCATAGCCTTTGGCTTTTGCCTTTTTTGTGCCTTTTCGAAAGTTTTTGGTGGATCGATTCATAGCCACTGGAGCCAAATGCTAATGGCTTTCTAATAACGTCTTCAATTGGGGCATTGATTCTGTCTGGCCAATCATATTTATATGCTGCATCAAGTGGTGCTGATCAACAAAATCTGACCTTTGATTTGGTTAACTCCTTAATCACAAGCCTCAGATGTTACCCAACATCTAATCGATAAACACTATTATATAAGGCCTTCAAGCTTTATCTAAAAATGGGATTTAATTAATTAATTAATTAATTTTTAATTTTTTTATTATAGTTTGGTATTTGTTTGAAAAAGTTTTCTCTTTTCAAAACCAAAAACATTTTTTTTTTTTTTTTTCACCTTTTTGTAAGAATATTTTGAGAAAACAAGTGCTTACTTTTTCAAGTATGAGAATTAAGTCAATAACTTGTAATTTATAAAAAAGAGAGAGATCGAGATAGTCGAACGGTTACAACTCCAACGGTGGAGAGGGGTGACTCTGTAGCAACCACGACAGGATAAGGGTGGCTTCCCAATCTATTAAGGGTGGCTGCAAGACTGCTATCTTCTTCTTCTTCTTTTTTTTTTTTTTTTTTTTTTTTATAAAAAAGATTAATTAATTAATTGTAATTTTAATTTTATAAGTAAGAAGTTAGTTTCATACATATTTGTATTTTTTCATAATAAGTATGTTTAGTATTTATTTCTTTTAAAACACAAACACTTTCCAAAAAGTTAACCCAACAATTTTCTTAAGTGGGACCTCACATACAACATTTTCTCAAATATGACTCCAACCGAAAGTATTTCTCTAACTTTATATCACATCAAGAAAAATTTAAATAAAAACACAAAAAAAAAAAAAAACAATTTTCAAAAACACTAATAAATATACCCAAAAAATGAATAGACATATAACATTAATTGTAGTCATCTAACTAGCTATAGCAGGAAAAACTTGTATGTGAACGTTGGTTCAATTATCAGGGACAAAGCCAAAAATTATTATGGGTAGGAAGGAATTAGGGGCCAAAAATTTTTTATTACTAGGAGTTAGTACCTTATAATTTTTTTTTTTACCTTAAAATTTTTTTGTTCTTAACAATTGAGGGAGGGCCATGGCCTATGCTAGGCTCCCCTCCCTCCGTCCTTGGTTCAATATCTGTCTCTAGCCATGATGCAAACACATAAAGGTACTTCTTTCCGAGAATTTTGAATTAATATGGGCTTTTTATTAGAGAAGAAAGCATACACATTATTGTGCAAATGATTCACAAATTAATCATGGAAGAATGTTACATGGTCAACTTGCAAATGATTCTTCAAGTTCTTTTTGCTGTGAAGTACAAAGAGAAACGGATTTCACTAATGCTTTGTTGCTACTACTATTCACCTTATCCCACTTAATGGAACGATCATATTTGATTTTATAGATCTAATAATCTATATTTTGTCACGTTATTTTAAATAACATGACACCATGTATACTATTAGATACAACATAACAAAATTTAGACTATAAAATAAAATAGATAAGTATAATTTGCTTCCATAGGGATCAAGACCCCTTATTAGAGTTAGGATTTAAATAACTTTAGAATGTTGAAATGGTAAAATGTGAATCATTTGATTAAAATAATAATTACAATTTTGAATGCTCCCATCTTGAAGTTATCCTAGAAAATTTAGAAAATCTTGATCCTTTTTTTTTTTTTTAATTTTTAATTTTTTTTTTTAACATGTCCATGTAAGGGGAGAGAAAAAGGAGAAGGGTTATTCAATTTAGTGACATCCACTTCATGAGGCGTGATTTCCAGCTGATTAAGCTACTCCTTGAAGACAAAAAATCTTAATCCAATTGATGGCAAAGTAGTAAAATTTGGAAAGTAATTTCAAAAGTTTTCCATTCACATATAACTCATAGGAAAATAAATATACAAATGACCACAATTTGTACATAATTTGTTTTGAAATCGCTACTTTTTTTATTAAAAAAAATTACACATTTTAAAACTGCTAAACGATTGCATTGCCCGGAACAAAATCAATGATTTTTTTCCCCCTCTTTCAACATAAAAACACTTCCTTGTGTCATATGACACTTTGAACAAGTTCAGATTTATTTATTTATTTTAAAAAAAAGTCTACCTATTTTACAATGATCAAAAAGAAATTTAAAAAGTACATGGTGCCTTTGAAAGGTGGTTGAAAAGTAGATGAAAAAAGAGAAAGTGGTGGGCTTTTGAAGATAGTGCCTTGATAATAGTCTTTAATCTTTAGCATTGTTAGGGCAATGCTGACAAAATATTAGACTCAGTAATCATGAAGATTGAATCAGCTGTGGAATCTGATTGGAGCATGATGGAATAAATGTTTAAGCATAGTGGAGACAACCTTTTACATTCAATCTTCATAAAAGGTTAAAATCTTATGATGGGTTGAGATTTCTCTCTGTTATTTTCATATTATATAGTTTATTCTTTAGTGGTAATTTTCTAGGGTGGACCAACTTTTGCTAATCAAAAGTTAATTAATTACATGAAAAGTGGTATTAGTCACCCCCAGTATGTTAAAAAACGTAAGGACACTTTGTGCTCAGTCTCACTCCTAGCCTATTGAAAAAGTTAAGGACAGTCTAAAAAGCCCAACCCAATCTATTCACCAATATTTTTTGTTTCCCAGTGGTTCATATGCCAATGAGTCACATATGAATAAGAGAAATGATTCTTTGTATTTTGGCGTTTTTGTGTGCATCTTTATTGAATTGGCAGTATGCTCTATTAAGTTTTTATTAAAAAGAATAAAAATATCAATGATGAATGGAGCATGCAAACTCGGTAGAGATGAACAACAAAATACAAAGAAGCATTTCTTTACAAGTAAAGTTATAAGTTATTCATTACGAAACTCGCTGGTACAGTTGGCAATTTTAGACGCAATTCGCAAATTCAACTTGAGCTCCACACAAAATTAATAAGTTAGAATTGATGGGTTTGTCCCGTTTAATTAATAAGTCAAATTATGGTTAACTTATATTGTCTTATATTCATGTATCAACACGACCCATATGCGACCATAAATTATCACCCCTATTCACGGATAGCTTTCAGTGAATGATTTGGAATTTTAAGATTTCTATTTTAAGGAGTTCAGTGGAGAATAATTTGTTCTGATATAGTGGGATTGTACTTTTATGATCTATCTCTTTTCTCTCCAAGTCCATCATAACTTATGTTTAGATACACTAATCTTTTTCAGCTTAAACTTTATTTATTAATAATGTTTGAACTTTTCCGACCTATGTAATGCTTCATATGTGCTTTGGAAAAATGGCTAGCCGAAAAGTTTGTTCAAATGCTCAAAATAAGTTTATTACGAGCCGAGTTTGAGCATCAAATCATCTTTCAATCGAGAACAAAATAAAGATGCCAGAAAGCAGTGACGGAGGTTAGCCTGTGTAGGTCATGGCTGAGCCCCTCCCCCCCCAACACAAGGAAAACAAAATTTTAAGGTAAAAAAAAAATTATAAGGTAATTTTTTATTTTTTTTTTGCCTATTGGCCTATACCCACTAAAATTTTTGGCCTTTGGATCGTATCCGTACCAAACTATACCTCCGTCCCTTGCCAGAAAGGCCATGACCTCTCCCCCAATCTTAAAATTTTTTCTTCGGCCTTTTGTTTAAAAAGTCATGGATTCTGCAGAATTATTACTGATTTGAGTGAACCAACTAAAAAGTAACCATATCCCCAAAGTGAAACGGATCTTAAATAGTTCTTCTTACCCACCTCAGTCCTCACTGACCCAAAGAATGTTATACTAAGTCTTGGGAAAACAACAAGATCATAATTTGACTACATAGGTAAAATATAAGATAGTCATGATAATTCGGGAAAAAAAAAAATCTAAAAAGGAAATAGAATTAAAAAGTCTGTGAGTTGAAAACATACTCAAAAGTGCAAAGACAATTGGGTGGAACCAAAAGCACCTCAAAAGATAGGTATTCTGCAAAGAAATTGACATTCCAGCTGTGGACTCGGCATCCACAGCCCCACCAAGAGGACTTTTAGCCAAAGTTTGGATACAAATAATAATGCACAAGAATTTGATGCAGACAGTTTTAGGGTTAGCACATGGTGGCTTGGGCAGACAATTTTACTATTTTCTTGTTGAGTTTGGAGGATCCAAGCCTCGGCATAAACTGGAGAATTCAACATAGGATTGATTTCTTCCCATCATAAAGACTTTGTGATGGATATGGCCATATGGGGATGATGGCATCAGATACTTAATGTCAGGTAATAGAAAGAGAAGCATCCAAGGCACCAACACTAGCTACCATGTTGAATTCTCTAGGCATCAACATGGTATAAATTTCTTCCAATGAAGAAGACTTTCTGTGATGGATGGAGATCTATTTCATAGTTCGGATTATATTTTTACAGATCTTCATGTTTAAATGATATAATATCATGTATACTATTAGATGGAATAAAATAAAATCTTGCCGGGAATATGAAAAGGCTGTGATGGATGGGGATGATGGTATTGGACAATTAGTGTCGTCAGAAAATATAAAGAGAAGCAACTAAGGCACTTACACAAACAGTGCTTAACTCTATACAAACAGAGCTTTTTCTTTTTATTTGTTTTTTAATGAATTGTGGTCAACCTAAGGTCAAGATATACAATTTACATTAAACTTTGATTGCTTTTTAGTTACTCCTCTACCAAAAAAAATGGTCTAGTTTTTACTTTTCACCGCTTTTTTAATGACAAAAGGAAATTATAATTTAAGAATTCATATATAAAATACATTGGGAAAATTACAGTTTACCCTCTTAAAATTGACAGTATTTTTTAATTCGAACACTAAAGTTTTAATTTTTGCAATTCAACCCCCCCTAAAGTTTCAATTTTTGCAATTTGACAAATTGTATCCAAAACTTTCCATATTGCCCATAATTTTTTTTTTTTTTTTAAATAAAATTGGAGTGGCTAGGCCATCTGGTCATTTTTGCACCCCTATATTTGTTTTTATAAAAAATAAAAAATTAGGGGCAATATAGGAATTTTGGGATAATATTGGTTGAATTGAAAAAAATTGAAACTTTGTAGGGGTGGATTGCAAAAATTAAAACTTTGGTGTTCGAATTGAAAAACACTGTCAACTTTGAGGGGTAAACTGTAATTTTTTCAAATACATTAATACAACTAAACAAAAAATTGAATGAATAATACTAAAATATTTCTAAACGTTTAAAAAGTAAAACACAATCAAGTTTGTGTAAGATTAAGATAAAATCAAAAAAAAATATCACAGGATATAAGGAAAAGCTCTTGAAGAAGATAATACTTTTATTTGCTAAAAAGAAAAAAAGATATAATTTTTTTGAACAACCATTCCAAACGTCCTTTATTTTTAGGGAAAAATATAAAAAAGCCCCTCAAATTACCAGCCGTTTTCGATTTAGCCCCCTAATGTTCCAAAAGTGATAAAGTAGTCCCCCAAACTACTAAATTATTGCATTTTGGCCACTCTGTTAGTCAAAACCGTCAGTTTGGATGGAAATTGCAAAACGACGTCGTTTGTTACGGGTAAGTTACTACAATGCCCTTTTGAGAAAAATATAAAAAAGCCCCCCAAACTACCAGCCGTTTTCATTTTAGCCCCCTAATGTTCAGAAAGTGATAAAGTAGCCCCCTAACTACCAAACAGTTGCAATTTGGCTACTCCGTTAGTCATTACTGTCAAATATGATGGAAAATTCAAAACTACGTCGTTTTAACAAGGGTAAGTTACTAAAATGCCCTTTTAGGAAAAAAAAATCATATTAAAACAAGCACGCTAAACGGCACCGTTTTTCTTGAAATTAGGGTTTCCTTACACTTACCAAAACGGCGCCGTTTTGATAAGTGTTAGGAATAAAAGAAAAAACCTTAGAACCCACGCAGAAAAAACCCCCAACCCCAGTTTATCTCTCTCCCCCAAACCGCCGGCCACCACGTCGTTCTATCTCCGGCAACCTTCTCCCTCAAGTGAAAAAAACGCAACACCCCTCTCTCTCTTTCTCTCAAAACCGACTGCCCCTGCCACCACCATCCATCACCGCCGGCCACACCATCCACTAGCTACGAAGCGCCACCGAAAAATTCTTACCCATTGTAGAAATCAAACAAAAAAACCACGTTCGTAGATAAACAACACCGATCCGACAGCTAAACCATGAAATACAATAAAAAGATTGAGTTATGGGTAAGATTTACAGGCTGCCGGAGATAGACGACGTTGTGGCCGGCGGTTTTGGGGAGAGAGATAAACTAGGGTTGGGGGTTTTTTCGTGGGTCACCTGCGTGGGGTCTAGGGTTTTTTCTTTTAATTCCTAACACTTGCCAAAGTGGCGTCATTTTGGTAAGTGTAAGGAAACCCTAATTTCAAGCAAAACGGCGCCGTTTTGCTTGCTTGTTTTAATATGATTTTTTTTTTCAAAAAGGGCATTTTGGTAACTTACCATTGCCAAAACGACGTAGTTTTAAATTTCTCATCATATTTGATGGTAATGAATAACGGAGTGACCAAATTGCAATTGTTTGGTAGTTTGGGGGCTACTTTATCACTTTTTGAATATTAGGGGGCTAAAATGAAAACGGCCACTAGTTTGGGAGGCTTTTTTATATTTTTCCCAAAAGGGCATTGTAGTAACTTACTCGTAACAAACGACGTCGTTTTGCTGTTTCCATCCAAACTGACGGTTTTGACTAACGGAGTGGCCAAAATGCAATAGTTTGATAGTTTAGGGGGCTACTTTATTACTTTTGGAACATTAGGGGACTAAATCGAAAACGGCTGGTAGTTTGGGGGGCTTTTTTATATTTTTCCCTTATTTTTATTATTCTCACGCTAATAGGTGTTATAATAAATTAGATTTTACAAATTTAATAATGTATATGTTTTTATTTAAACAATATATTGTCACGTCATTTGAATGTTTTAAATAATATACCAATAGAAACTGACATGTCAGCAGATAGTGATGACACAGGTGTCCTTCCCATTAGGCAAGAGGAAGTAGACCCCTGCCTTGATCCACAGTGCTATCCACTCATCTGGAAATGCATGTCAATTATACTATTCCACTAACTTTTTTGTTGTGCCAAGGGTGTCTCTTTCCTGTCTACAAAGGGGGGCCTTTTAGGGTTTGAAGGATCATTGTCAAGCAGGCTGATATGGTAGAATATTTTTAGTTATTGGAGTGATTGATCACATAAAAGAAAATGGAGTGGTTGATTAAATAATAGAATCCTACAAAGATACTAATCACAAAAGTTATAGATTTATATAACATTGTTTGGTAAACAAATTCCCTTAAAGTTTTTAAATTAAAGAGGCAATCTTGTGACAAGGGTATGCAATATCAATATCTATCATTTCATTTGAAATAAAAAAGAATTATTTTACAGTCAGAATTTTATTTTGTTGTATCTAATGATGTCATGAGAGTACGGAATATGATTCTCTTCATTTTGGAGAATTTTTGGTGTTAGATATGTGAAATAAAATCTTGCTCGTTTCGCATCATTATGCTCGATAAAAAGATGGGGGGTGAACCGACTTGACTTGACTTGCCCCCCTCTAAACTACTAAACATTTTTCAATGTCTTCTTATATTTAAAAGTTTGCAATGTAGAGTTATGATCTTCAAGCCCTTAAAATCACTCCCTATCGTTTACTTTCTTGTGTAAGCTTGAACTGCTAGGATGTCAAATCTCGGTTCTACCCCAATAAAAAAGCTAAAAAAAAAAAGACAACCCATGGTTGCATTTCAAATTTTTTTTAGAAAAATGTTTGGGGTCAATATTTTCTTTATATTAGGCTCATCTCATCTTACAAATCAACCATTATATTTTTGGACTTATATGGACCCTACATAAGTAAATGGTAGACTTTACAAACCACCTCTTTAGACTTTAGGTGGCCAGGTTTCTTGGTTGTACCAATAAGTTATTGGGTCGCGTCATTTATTTGATGCATTCCTTTTTATTTTCTGTTTACCTACTCTAATGATGACGTTTTGGGGCTTATTGTTGGGTTGCTCAGCCTGTTAATGTTGTTTTCCCTCCTCTATTTTCTCATATTTGTTCAGAAAAAGAAAAGAAAAGAAGGTAGACTCCACAAATCTAATCGTTAATCTATTGAATTTGTAGGAAAATATGAGCTAAATATAGAAAATTTATTGATCTCTAGCATTTTTTTATTTTATTATTATCTGTTTTTCACTTTTACGAATTTTTAATTTATAAAAGGGTATTTGGTATTAAAAAATAAATCCTGAGGTAAGTAAAAAGGACTGAAAAATTAAAACCACACATTGTGAGCTGTTAAAGTTTAAGAAAAATATTAAACAATGCTCGGTAGTTTAGAGAATAAGTAAAAGGTTTTCTTTATTCAAAAAAAAAAAAAAGTAAAAGGTTTTCTCAAAATTGAAGTTGGGCGTCTGGGTTTTCAATGAGTGTGGATAAGGATTAACTTTAAGTTGCGTGTCGTCACTTAAAAGTTGAAGCAAATTAATAAGAATGGGAAATCCTTTGAAATTTTCTTCTTGAATTGTGTACAATGATTGTCCATCTTGGGATTAGTGGTCGAACCAACTCCCATTATGCATTGTATTTAACAAAATATTAAATTACTTTTATTTTTATTTTGTTAATGATTTATTAGTTTTCAGTTCTCGTATAGAAAGACATTAACAAAAATACAAAATACTCCATAAAACATTGGAGTTTTTTTTTTTTTTTCTTTTATTTTCACATCAAAACACTTTTTTTTTTTAAATTAAAAACAAAAAATATTTTTCAAAGAGAGCAGCTGCTGTTCGGTCATGGCAAAAAGGAGGAGGTTTTTGCCACCAATAAGAAGTTGCCACCTAACCCAATCCTATCAAACTTAAGTTTACAAAATAAACACAACTACATCTGATTATTAATTTAAAATATTATTAATCTTAAAAAAAAAAAAAAAAAAAATTGAAGTCCCAAGTCAGGAGAAGCAACCACCCAACAAGGGGTGGCTCACCGGCCACCCCCAGTAGCCATGGGTGGCAGCGGGAGCCACCCCAGATTTGTCTGGGCTGCCTCGCGGCCACCCCAGCCACCGCTGGGGGTGGCGCGAGGCCACCCCAGAGACCGCCGCCACCCCCTTGGTGGTGGGGGTGGCGCGCGAGCCACCCCATAGGCCCTGGGGTGGCCCGCGAAGCTGCCCCCCTGTGGTGGCGAGGGTGGCCCGGCCAACTCAGATCCTGTTGGGGTGGCCCGCGCCACACCAGATCTTGCTGGGGTGGCACACCGGCCACCCCCAACAACATTTTGGGGTGGCGCGGGCCACCCCATGGTCAGAGCAACTGGAGAGAGACAGAGAGAGGGCGAGAGATACCCGCCCAGGGTGGCTCCCCAGGCCACGGGTTGGCTGCGCAGGCCACCCCCAGTCCACGGGGTGGCTCCCCGACCACCCCAGCGCCGCCCTTCTCGGCTTTGTGTGGGTTTTCTCTCCCTCTCTCTCAGTCTCTCTCCATCTCTCTCTCTTCTCGGTAGATCTGAGCAGTGATGGTCGGGACTGTGTGGCGGCGGCGCAATTTGAGATGGGCAGCACCGGTGGGACCAGGCGGCGGCAGGCGGTCATGGTTGTGAAGGGTGCTGTGCGTCTGAGGTGTGGAGAATGAAGAAATAATCTGGTGTTTTGGTTTTATTTTCTTAACTTGTTCCATGCTGGGGTGTCACATTTACATTGGTGGGCAGAAAATGGGGGTTTTTTGCCACAACCGAACGGAAGTTATTCTCTTTTTCAAAACATGTTAAGAGTGCATTTATCATACTAAAAATACGATTTTAAATCGAATCACAAATATTGTATTGTTTGGAAGTTGGAATTGGTAGACCATCTTAAAAAAAATGTGATTTTAAATATTAAATTACAATTTTATCAAATGCTTAACTGCAATTTTTAAAAAGAGAAATTTTACACAGCATTTTCAAGTGGCAAGATTCTTGCTACTTTGCAAATGCTGACTAGCGGTTCTTTTTTTAAAACCCGTGTTTTAAATAATACATTTTAAATTTGTAAACCTAAATTGAACTAAGAACCTGTTTGAAATTGTATTTGAAAAATAAAGCTTTTAAGTTATTATTATTATTTTTTTAATAAAAACTTCATTTTTAAGCTTTTACCAAAAATACATTTTAGTTATTTTTAAGCTTTTGAACCTTTGAAAGCGCTTTCAATTTTTTTATTATCAAATTGGTATTAAACATACTTTGAAATCCCATAAACGCACACCCAATCGGTCCCGACAAAAGCCTAGCATGTAGTTCTACTGTTCTATCACCAAAAAAGAAAAAGAAAAAAGAAACCCCTATTTACCTTGTGCTGGAGTTGACAAGAAGTTTAACAACAACCCAGTTCACGAAAGACAACATTGGCAAAAGTTTCTTAAATATGAAGCAAACATAATATAATCCATCAATCTGAATTGGAATGTTTCTCATCTCTTCTCTTCCTGTGGATTTCTTTCCAAAATGAAGCTCAAATTCATGTAAATTATCAAAAGATAATAGCAGATCAGTAAGTAAAGTTGGTTGTGTTATCCATTTAATCATTTACATTACACCATAAATGTCAATCAATATGTTCATCCATCCATGAAAACCCATTTCTGGATTCCTCTACCTAAATCTAAACAACCAATGAAATGAAATCAGAAGAACAATCCAAACATACTAAATACATACCCCAAAATTAATATTAATTAATTTATATAATGTCATGTACTGATGTACTCATCCCCCAAAACACCCACATTTCCACCACTATACAACACCTTCAACAACTCCACCGCCTTGTTCTTCCCCTTCACGCTGCCGCTCTCCGCCACCTCCGCCAACCCCTCCACCATCCTCATCCCCATCTCCCACACCTCCCTCCCCACCCTCTCATCGCCGAACCGCACCATATTCAGCAGCGCCGCCACCGCGTTCTCCCTCACCCTCATGCTCTCTCCGCCCGCCCCATCCACCAACTCCACCAAAACCCCAATCCCCGACACCTTGCTAAACGCCTCCTCGCTCTCCTCGCACCCGGCCACCTGCGCTATGACGGCGGTCGCGTCCTCCACTATTCCGGAGATGGATACTCTCTGGATTAATCCGAACAGGGGCCCCACCCCGTCCAGGTCTATCACCGTCTTCCGGTTGGGCTGGTAGAGCGCGATCATAAACAAGGCCTTGAGCGCGTCCTTGATGGATCTGACGGCGGAGCTGGGGTGCTTTATTATGTCGACTAGCGCGTAGACGATGTCGCGCTTGGATCCGATGATGGGTCGATAGGAGTCCTCGACGAGGAGGCTGTGGAGCGTGGCGGCGGACGACTGGACCGCGGAGGGCGACGATGTCGTGGCGTGGCGGGAGAGCGCGTGGGAAAGCGCGTCGAGAAGCCTGCGCGTGGACATGAGCGCAGTGCGCGAGGTGATCGAGAGGTTGAGCAGCGTCGCGGCCGCGTCTTCTTGGGCGGCGTGTGAGGACGAGTAAAGGGTCTCGGCGAGATACGGGATCGCGTCGGCTTCGGCGATGAGCGGGCGGGTTTCGGCGTCGTGCTTGGTCATGAGGCGCAGCTCGCTCAGAGCCTCGGCTCGGGTCTGCTCTGAGACCGAGCTGAGCCTCGCCACCAGGGTCCGCACCGTCCGGCGCTTCACCTCCATCTCCGACTCAGAATCAAAGGGCTTGCTTAGTGGAAATTCGAAATCTTTTTTCTTTTCTTTTATTTTTGCTTGGGACTTTCTTCTCTTGTCAATCTAAATAATCACCAGCAATTGAAGTATGAAAAGGAAAGAAGAGCGGAAATGCCTTTTGGGACGAAGTTGGGTTTATTGTTGATGTCAATGGCTATCCACCTAACTTATCTTAAATGACGAAAATGCCCTTCTCTCCGCCGTCCCTTATCTTCTTCTTTCTCTCTCTCTCTAGTAAAAATTTACAGGGTTGAGATTTTCATATTAAAATTTGTCAGTTTTAGAATATGAAAAATAGATAGTAAATATTGAATTGGTAAAACTGATAAACAGTGATTTGTCAATTTCAATTTCTTAATCCTTGCTTGCTGTAACAAGTAACTTTAATTTACTCTATTAATCTAACTAATTCTAAGCAGTGTTTCTCACAAAAAATTCTTAAATATTTAATTTAATATTACAGTCTACTAAATAATAATATTATTATTTTTTATTTTGTTGGGCACGAAAGAAAAGTTAAAAGTAAAATTTTGATATGTTTTTTATTACATAATTCAATGATGAGTGGGTGATTAAAGTAATGGGATTGGTTAAAAAAATGTGCTTTCTTAGAAGAATGGTATTTAAAGAAATGAATAATTAAAAGTTTATAACCCCATTTGGTCAGAGTGTCGGTTGGTTAAGCACGAGGTTTGAATTAAATTAATTCTCTTTTTTTTTTTTTTTTCTGATATATTTTAGTTACTTACAAAGTTTAGCAAGCAATAATAATACGACTCTATCATTTGAAAACGTCATTCCGTACGGCTACATTGTCACTTGATTACCCATACCCGTGTATACAACAAGCCAACTTCAATTCAATTTCTTAAATAATAATAATTATTGAGAATAAGAAACTAACAAAAAAAAAAAAAGAAGAAAAAAATGGGAAAAAAATTATATAGGGATCCTTTTTACTATTAAATAAAAACAAAAAAGTTTCAAATGAGTAGCTTAATCGGCTGAAAATCACACCTTATGAAACGAAAGTCTTGTATTTAAGAATGTATGCGTTTGCTGAGATCATGTAAGATTGAATTTATTAAAAGGGACTCAAACTTAGCAGGTCACGGCTTACAACACGTATTTTATGAGTCGTTACAAAATGCTTCCGGTCAATTTGGATACGAAAAACCCATTTGATTAAGTTGCGAGCGAAATGGTTTGTGCTATTTTGAACGAGTCCCCTTCAAGGCTAATGTTGTCAAACCTTATGTTCTCTAGACAGCTTTGACAATAAGCAAAACGACAAATAGATTCATCTTCATTTGGGTCCAAAAGGGGGGCCAACATTTGTTTTTTTTGCAAATCCAAGCAGCCCTATTGGATAAGGACATAAGGTGTCTCAAATTGTAACATCAAAATTAATTTTGATAGTCCTACAAGTGGAGGGGTTCAAGGAGTCCAGGTGAAGGGAGAGTGGTTTTTCAAAGCAAAAGAAATGGTCCTTTTGTTCATTACTACACTAGAATAAGTCACATGTACTGTAGATACATTGAATATTTGCATTGTGAGGAGGAAAGAAACTCTTAAAAACATGTGACGTATTAACACCTATGTGAAACCTAGTCTTGGATAAAAAGGCCCATTCAATAAATTTGTTGGAAAAAGGCCCATTTAAAAAAAAAAAAAAAAAAAAAGACCACCTTCGAAGAGCTTTACATAAAAAGCCTAAAATTGCATTTTGAAAAAAAACATGATTATTACTATAATTTTTTTTTTTTTTTTTAAAAAAAAAGTTGGATGCACCGTATCCACGAAGAATCTCCAACACTTGGAAGAAACCCCCTATAGGTACAAATAAAGTTAATTGAGATGTAGTTGTAGATAAGATCTATGGGCGTATTAGGATGAGTAATGATGTAATCCCTCTTGTGTCTTTATTGAGTCACTCCAAGAATAATGTGACTATTAAAATTACTATTGAGCTTATGATTGATCATTATTGAATTTTGATTAAATGATAATTTTGATAGCCACATCATTCTTGAAATGACTCAAAAAGAACACAAGAAAAATGTGTAGAATTACTCGTATTTAAGATTAGGATTGGTATTTTAGTATTGAATGATGAGGGACTTGTTTTGGCTGCACATAGCACTACAAGAAATATTTTAGTAGAACCTGTTATGACTAAAGTTTGACAACTTTCCACGCTATAGATCTTAGTAGGGAGATTGACTTTTATGATATAATTTTGGAGGAAAATACCATGCAGATTGTATCTGCCGTGAAAGCGGCAAGTAAAAATTGGTGCAAAATTGGCTATATAGTTGACGGAATCAAGACGGGTTGCATCAACTGAGATCTTGGAGGATTGAATTAAACGTGTCAAGAGGGATTTAAACTTAGCCGCTCATGCTTTAGTTAGAGAGGCTATTAGGTGTGTCGTAAATAGAATATAAGTTGAAATTCTAAATTGTATCCATAGTATTGTAACTAGGAAGCAAATTGGTCATGTTTGATTGATGATTTATCAATAACAAATGCAATTTGATTTTTTTTTTTTTTTTAATAAAACAAAGACTTATACGAGTGTAAAGGATCTTTCATTGTTGGCATTAATTATTGGGCTTTGAATGAGACTGTTACTAGTAGACTTTGTCAACAATGGAGGTTCTGATTTTTTTTTTTTTAGAAAGAAAATATTAATTTTGGAAATTTTAATCTAATTATACCATATCAATCATTTATTTTTGTAAATATATGTGATGATGATTTTGTGTTGATCATGACTGATATATACTCTCACATATGCCACCCTTAAATATTTATTGACTTGATGACCTTACAGTTCCATATCTACTAATGTAAAAGGTCAGATATTTGACACCCACAAAGTCAAATTCAACTTATCCAGACAATAGCACATAACCCTTTTTTTGAAATGAGAAATATTTGCTTTTATTTTTTGTTTATTTTCTGTTCATCTCCTTACATAAGACGTGTAAATTCATTGTTAAATCTGTAGAATCAACATCTGAAATCCGCATACTTAATGGTAAATTTACAAAAAAGATGGATAAGAGACGTGCAAGAGAATGATATCAAACACATCTCTTTAAAAAACAAAATTTTTTAACAAAGGGCACCAAATTTCATTCGTACCGTAGAGTATCATTGAGATAATAATATTTGCTCCGTTTGTTAATGCTTTTTATTTTTTATTTTTTTAAAAAAGTGTTATTATATGATATAAATGTGAAAATAATTTTGATTGTTTCTTTTTAAGTGTTTTGTACTTTTGTTTGTTCATTAATATTTTTGTTTTGAAAATAAAAAACAAAAGGAGAAGAACACCATGGAGCTTATAAACACATCCATTTGTAATGCCACTTTCTCTTCCCTTACCCATCTTCCTTAGGTATTGTATAGAAAAATAAATGGGCACTGTCCCACATTAGCCAAAGAACGGGAGATGGATGTGTTTATAAGCTCCACTAATCTTCTTTTAGTCCACAATTACATGACTGAGATACTTTTGTCGGTCCCACTTATAATCAAACTCTTATATTCAGTTCTAATGCCACTTTCTCTCTCCTTACCTATTATGCAGGAAAACAATGGTCATGTTAAGGACACAAGATGGTGGCCCAGAAGCAAAGGAGGGTGGAGTCGAGGGAAGAGGAAGCAACTAGGTTAATCTGTAGGCAAGGGTGGAACCACCCTAGGCTAGGCCCACCTCCAATTTTGTCCGCCTCGGCCCATGACCATCACCAACAATATCTTATGTTTGCCTTGTTTAACGTGACAGTGTCAATCAGTTTGTATTTTTATTTTAAAAAACTTTAAGAATTAGTTGACAAAATTCTATTTAATTAAAATATAAATGTAATTTCTATCATTACCCGACATGTGAGTGTTCAAGCCAATGTAGGCTTTTTGCCAAATCCAGACTACCTTAAATTCTTGAGCATAGCATGAGAGATTGATGATATTGTTTCATATACCTTTGTTGGGATTTTTCTTTTCTTTAGTACAAGTAAAATATCCTAATCAAAAGCTCTTTCATATATCCAAACAACTTTTCACATGAATAAATTCATCCACTGACACAAACATGACATTTATCCATCTTTATTTATTTTGAAATTTTTTTTTGTTTTTTTTTTTTTTCAGAGCAGAAGCAAAAATAATTTGACAACAAACCCGTGACATGATACGACCCACTAAAGTAATCATCAACAATTCAAACTTGAGATAAAATAAAAAAGACATAGACAGCTACAGAGATTCCTCCCGTGACACCCCCCTTTTCCCAAACAAGACAACAAAATTAGGTGCAGAGTTCACGGGCCACGCCGAGCCTGGAGTTGGGCACATCGAAAAGCACCCGGTGGTTCTGCTGCTGCATGTTCGCTATCACGTTCAGCACAGAGTTCACGTTGTCTGGTGCGGCTGCCATGGCTAGGCATGTGGTGCTGCCCACTGAGCTGTGGATAAGCAGGTTGTCTGCTGGCAGTGTCACATTCATGCCTGTGAACATCAACGTTATTGTGGGTGCAACAATTGGGACCGAGTAGCACGTGTCGAAGCCGCCTAGAGACGTCACTACTGCACTCCCGACTCGGCGGCGGAACTCGTTTCGCACAGCCTCGTACGCCGGTGTCACCAGCCGTGTGAAGACAGTGCCTGCTCGGAGCAAAAGAGATAAGATTTCTTGTTATTCGGTTGCCCGAATTTATGTGTGCGCGCGCCGCGTGCATGCATGCACATTTCAATGTATAGTGGCAAGTGGTTCATAAAATTATTAGCAACCAACCATGGCTAAATTAAAATAATCATATGTATTTTGGACACATGACTGCTTAATAGACAGGATTGAAGAGTTTCCACCAGCACTGGAAAAAATTTGTGCCCTAAAACAAGACAGTTATGTTGGCTGATTGTGACATTTGAGCTAGTAAAAAAAAAAGAAAGTACATAGTTACATTTATCGATTTTAATTTTGTGACTGACTTGACTAATGGACCACATGAGAAGAGGCCAAGTTTTGGCAGATACTTAAGCAATCATAACCAAATATAATGCACAAAATCAGCATTAAAAGACAAGTGATTAAGTATTATGCAAACAGTGGATAGATATATTAATAATTTTGTTAGTTCGAATTGGTAAGAATTGAGTCAAGAAATGTGAGAGAGCTAATATGGGCTCATCTGCCCAAACAAATTTTGAATTGTCCGTTCATTTGCATGGGCAAGTAAACTACACAAAAACTCTCACATGTACTACTATTTGAATTGCTATTAATCTAAACAAGAAATTGAAGACTCGGATCCGCAAACATTACCTGAATCAATGACGGTCCCTGCTCCTGTTGCGGGATTGAACGCCAATGCACTTGGTGGAATGTCAACAATTTTCCGACCAACCCTAATCGCAACCAAGTTGACATAATACAATGATGATCTTCTAGGGTTTTTGAGCAAGGGGGTGTACTTGATCCTCTTTGGCTGCCCAACAGGACCAAGCCTCAAGGAACCAGAGAAGTTAGGGGACTTGAAGCTAGGCAAGCAGTATGAAAATGTGGATTGGTAGAGGTTTTGGGTCTGGGATAGAAGTGAAAGTGGGCCTCGGCCCAAGCCCAATAGCCCTTGGGGAGGCACTGAGCTGCCGGTGGCCTTTTGTATGCAGCCAAAGGTGTAGCGAGGGACTGAGTCAGTGGCTAGGGTGATATTGTCCACAACTAGGTTAGCCGCCACGGATGAGCTGCCGTAGGTTATGTTGAAACCGCACACGGGGCCGTTGCAAGATGGGTTGGGTACCTGAGAATTTCAAAATGCTAATAATTCAAACAACAAATACGAGAGAATCTCAACCACTCGCCAGTTCTGACATATTGGTCTCTTAAAAGACCTAATAATCCAGACCATGGGGACTGCAATAATTCAGCCGTGAACTTTGGGTCCGTGACATCACACTTCAAAACTGAAAGTGAAAACGTGAGGGCTTTTTTCTTGTTATATAAATCATTACATAGGATCAATTATTACTTATTAGGACTATATTAAAGAGCTAAGTATGTAGGAAAAAGAATCTCAAATTGGACCCACCATAATGATCTCCAATTGTGGCATGTAAAGAAAAACCATGAGAAATAGGAGGCTACAAATTGAAAAAAAACAAGAAAAGAGATGAGATTAGTTTTGTGATTAGGCCTAGCCTCTAAAGGATAAAGTTTTCTTTCAAGCGAGAGGGCAGAACAAATTCCTTCAATTTAGTCTATTAATCTTACGTCTTTTTAGAAAAAAAAAATATAAGAAATTTTTTTTTTAAAAAAAAACTTTGATTATTTTTGAAATGATTGGTGAATTAGAGAGCCGAGTGATATAGATCTCATCTCACTCATACTAAATTACTAAGAGTTTCACAAATGAAGTAAATAGTGCGATTTGGGTTACGCTCTTAAAATGTTCATTTGGGTTACACTCTTGAAACGTGCAACTTAAAAATGCAATTTAACGAGTAAAATAGTACTACTTTATTTGCGATTTGAAAACCGATATTAAAAAAAAAAAATTCAAAAAATACATTTTTTATGATTTGGGTTAAAATCGTACTTTTACTACTCAAAATCGCAATGCCGAGAGCAGCACACTATACCTGCTTGCACTGGGGTGCCTGGCAACCAAGGGTCTTGTAGGAGGTGGACTTCTCAGAGGCAAACAGAGTGGATGAGCAGCCTACACAGCCGGAGCAGGGCACCCAGGCGGCATCATTGCTGGTATCCATGGCCAAGAGCAGCGTCTGAGCCGGCGTACCAATCTTAGCCCTCACAATATACGTGGGATTCTGCGTGATCTGCCGGCCGGAGGCAATCGGCACGACAGATTTCCTTGCCACCATGCTGGACAAGTACTGGACCCTGGCCTGGTCCTTGGCCAGCATTTGGAGCACACTCTCCTCCCACGAGAGTGGCTTTGCTGGCCTGAACGGCGAGCAGGGGCTGAACACGTGGAAAACTTGGAGGTCCGAGCCCTGGTCCGGGGTGTCGCACCTGGGGTACTTCTGGTTCAGCCCTTGGGCAAAGGAAACGAAGAGGATGAGGGCAATGGCTAGTTGAGAAAAGGGTCTCTGAGTCACAGCCATGGCTAGTTAGCTAGTTGTGTAGCTTGAGTGAGTTGGGTTTTGATGGTTGAGTGGGTTAAAGAGAGGTGGTGTGTATACTTATAGCTTGCATTACTTTCTTTTCTTTTTTTGTTTTATGGTGGTGGGGGTAGTGGGGTGTCAAGTAGAACTCTCTAGTCAGTGCGTAGTTTCCCACCACTACTCTGTATTCCATTTCCTTTTGTGGCTGCTGGCCTCTACTGCCTCTGTCGCATTCAACCCGCGGAGCATATTTTAACTCCGGGTGTAAATTCTTATTATTTAGTTTTAATCCGTTAATTTTATATTGAATTTGTATCGAGTTTAAAAATCGTGTTAAAAATTATCAGTCATAATTATTGTGTGTCATGTTCGAACTGTGTCGATGCATAAGTGTATAATTAAGTATAGACGAGGGAAGAAGTATATTTTGGGCCCTATGATGTCACAGGAGGTGAATAGGTTACTATATCAATAAGAAAAGAGTACACTTTTTGAATAGTAAAACAAAATGATTTTGGGTTCTCAACATTCTCTTATTTGTCTCTTAATGAACCACTCACATGGCCAGAAATATTTCCTTTTTTTTTGTTGGAAGTGCCCAAAATGTGAACTTCGTTAAAAACAGATTTAGAGGTGAGCCAGCACCATGACCCCTCCCCCACAATAGTAAGTTTTTGCAGGCTTTATTGGGAGGAACCTTAGGCACCACTAAGAGAGTGTGCACATGCCCAAATGTGTTGGATGGTACATATATTCCATTTTCAAAGGGATCTAATAGATCCCATTTATTAAAGTTTTCTTTCAATTGCCTGTTCAAATTAATTGTAGCAGATTTCGATTCGAATACATTCTGTTTTAGTTGATGGGAAATAGCCAACGGTCAGAGTAGAGAAAGTTCACGAGGGACAATATTTT
>NC_081541.1:44038647-44074093 GCF_901000735.1 Corylus avellana
TTTATTTTAAAAAACTTTAAGAATTAGTTGACAAAATTCTATTTAATTAAAATATAAATGTAATTTCTATCATTACCCGACATGTGAGTGTTCAAGCCAATGTAGGCTTTTTGCCAAATCCAGACTACCTTAAATTCTTGAGCATAGCATGAGAGATTGATGATATTGTTTCATATACCTTTGTTGGGATTTTTCTTTTCTTTAGTACAAGTAAAATATCCTAATCAAAAGCTCTTTCATATATCCAAACAACTTTTCACATGAATAAATTCATCCACTGACACAAACATGACATTTATCCATCTTTATTTATTTTGAAATTTTTTTTTGTTTTTTTTTTTTTTCAGAGCAGAAGCAAAAATAATTTGACAACAAACCCGTGACATGATACGACCCACTAAAGTAATCATCAACAATTCAAACTTGAGATAAAATAAAAAAGACATAGACAGCTACAGAGATCCCTCCCGTGACACCCCCCTTTTCCCAAACAAGACAACAAAATTAGGTGCAGAGCTCACGGGCCACGCCGAGCCTGGAGTTGGGCACATCGAAAAGCACCCGGTGGTTCTGCTGCTGCATGTTCGCAATCACGTTCAGCACAGAGTTCACGTTGTCTGGTGCGGCTGCCATGGCTAGGCATGTGGTGCTGCCCACTGAGCTGTGGATAAGCAGGTTGTCTGCTGGCAGTGTCACATTCATGCCTGTGAACATCAACGTTATTGTGGGTGCAACAATTGGGACCGAGTAGCACGTGTCGAAGCCGCCTAGAGACGTCACTACTGCACTCCCGACTCGGCGGCGGAACTCGTTTCGCACAGCCTCGTACGCCGGTGTCACCAGCCGTGTGAAGACAGTGCCTGCTCGGAGCAAAAGAGATAAGATTTCTTGTTATTCGGTTGCCCGAATTTATGTGTGCGCGCGCCGCGTGCATGCATGCACATTTCAATGTATAGTGGCAAGTGGTCCATAAAATTATTAGCAACCAACCATGGCTAAAGTAAAATAATCATATTTATTTTGGACACATGACTGCTTAATAGATAGGATTGAAGAGTTTCCACCAGCACTGGAAAAAATTTGTGCCCTAAAACAAGACAGTTATGTTGGCTGATTGTGACATTTGAGCTAGTAAAAAAAAAAGAAAGTACATAGTTACATTTATCGATTTTAATTTTGTGACTGACTTGACTAATGGACCACATGAGAAGAGGCCAAGTTTTGGCAGATACTTAAGCAATCATAACCAAATATAATGCACAAAATCAGCATTAAAAGACAAGTGATTAAGTATTATGCAAACAGTGGATAGATATATTAATAATTTTGTTAGTTCGAATTGGTAAGAATTGAGTCAAGAAATGTGAGAGAGCTAATATGGGCTCATCTGCCCAAACAAATTTTGAATTGTCCGTTCATTTGCATGGGCAAGTAAACTACACAAAAACTCTCACATTTACTACTATTTGAATTGCTATTAATCTAAACAAGAAATTGAAGACTCGGATCCGCAAACATTACCTGAATCAATGACGGTCCCTGCTCCTGTTGCGGGATTGAACGCCAATGCACTTGGTGGAATGTCAACAATTTTCCGACCAACCCTAATCGCAACCAAGTTGACATAATACAATGATGATCTTCTAGGGTTTTTGAGCAAGGGGGTGTACTTGATCCTCTTTGGCTGCCCAACAGGACCAAGCCTCAAGGAACCAGAGAAGTTAGGGGACTTGAAGCTAGGCAAGCAGTATGAAAATGTGGATTGGTAGAGGTTTTGGGTCTGGGATAGAAGTGAAAGTGGGCCTCGGCCCAAGCCCAATAGCCCTTGGGGAGGCACTGAGCTGCCGGTGGCCTTTTGTATGCAGCCAAAGGTGTAGCGAGGGACTGAGTCAGTGGCTAGGGTGATATTGTCCACAACTAGGTTAGCTGCCACGGATGAGCTGCCGTAGGTTATGTTGAAACCGCACACGGGGCCGTTGCAAGATGGGTTGGGTACCTGAGAATTTCAAAATGCTAATAATTCAAACAACAAATACGAGAGAATCTCAACCACTCGCCAGTTCTGACATATTGGTCTCTTAAAAGACCTAATAATCCAGACCATGGGGACTGCAATAATTCAGCCGTGAACTTTGGGTCCGTGACATCACACTTCAAAAGTGAAAGTGAAAACGTGAGGGCTTTTTTCTTGTTATTTAAATCATTACATAGGATCAATTATTACTTATTAGGACTATATTAAAGAGCTAAGTATGTAGGAAAAAGAATCTCAAATTGGACCCACCATAATGATCTCCAATTGTGGCATGTAAAGAAAAACCATGAGAAATAGGAAGCTACAAATTGAAAAAAAAACAAACAAACAAAAAAAAAAAAAACAAGGAAAGTGATGAGATTAGTTTTGTGATTAGGCCTAGCCTCTAAAGGATAAAGTTTTCTTTCAAGCGAGATGGTAGAACAAATTCCTTTAATTTAGTCTATTAATCTAACATCTTTCTAAAAAAAAAAAAATGTAAGAAATTTATAAAGAAAAAAAAATACCTTGATTATTTTTGAAGTGATTGGTGAATTAGAGAGCCGAGTGATATAGATCTCATCTCGGTCATAGTAAATTACTAAAAGTTTCACAAATGAAGTAAATGGTGCGATTTGGGTTACGCTCTTAAAATGTTCATTTGGGTTACACTCTTGAAACATGCGACTAAGAAAAAAAAAAACATTTTTTTATGATTTGGGTTAAAATCTTACTTTTAGTAAGCAAAATCGCAATGCCGAGAGCAGCACACTATACCTGCTTGCACTGGGGTGCCTGGCAACCAAGGGTCTTGTAGGAGGTGGACTTCTCAGAGGCAAACAGAGTGGATGAGCAGCCTACACAGCCGGAGCAGGGCACCCAGGCGGCATCATTGCTGGTATCCATGGCCAAGAGCAGCGTCTGAGCCGGCGTACCAATCTTAGCCCTCACAATATACGTGGGATTCTGCGTGATCTGCCGGCCGGAGGCAATCGGCACGACAGATTTCCTTGCCACCATGCTGGACAAGTACTGGACCCTGGCCTGGTCCTTGGCCAGCATTTGGAGCACACTCTCCTCCCACGAGAGTGGCTTTGCTGGCCTGAACGGCGAGCAGGGGCTGAACACGTGGAAAACTTGGAGGTCCGAGCCCTGGTCCGGGGTGTCGCACCTGGGGTACTTCTGGTTCAGCCCTTGGGCAAAGGAAACGAAGAGGATGAGGGCAATGGCTAGTTGAGAAAAGGGTCTCTGAGTCACAGCCATGGCTAGTTAGCTAGTTGTGTAGCTTGAGGGAGTTGGGTTTTGATGGTTGAGTGGGTTAAAGAGAGGTGGTGTGTATACTTATAGCTTGCATTACTTTCTTTTCTTTTTTTGTTTTATGGTGGTGGGGGTAGTGGGGTGTCAAGTAGAACTCTCTAGTCAGTGCGTAGTTTCCCACCACTACTCTGTATTCCATTTCCTTTTGTGGCTGCTGGCCTCTACTGCCTCTGTCGCATTCAACCCGCGGAGCATATTTTAACTCCGGGTGTAAATTCTTATTATTTAGTTTTAATCCGTTAATTTTATATTGAATTTGTATCGAGTTTAAAAATCGTGTTAAAAATTATCAGTCATAATTATTGTGTGTCATGTTCGAACTGTGTCGATGCATAAGTGTATAATTAAGTATAGACGAGGGAAGAAGTATATTTTGGGCCCTATGATGTCACAGGAGGTGAATAGGTTACTATATCAATAAGAAAAGAGTACACTTTTTGAATAGTAAAACAAAATGATTTTGGGTTCTCAACATTCTCTTATTTGTCTCTTAATGAACCACTCACATGGCCAGAAATATTTCCTTTTTTGTTGTGCCCAAAATGTGAACTTCGTTAAAAACAGATTTAGAGGTGAGCCAGCACCATGACCCCTCCCCCACAATAGTAAGTTTTTGCAGGCTTTATTGGGAGGAACCTTAGGCACCACTAAGAGAGTGTGCACATGCCCAAATGTGTTGGATGGTACATATATTCCATTTTCAAAGGGATCTAATAGATCCCATTTATTAAAGTTTTCTTTCAATTGCCTGTTCAAATTAATTGTAGCAGATTTCGATTCGAATACATTCTGTTTTAGTTGATGGGAAATAGCCAACGGTCAGAGTAGAGAAAGTTCACGAGGGACAATATTTTTTAACTTTAAATTAGAAACTAAAGTGTGACATAAATTTAATCATTGCATATCAAATCAATCTTTTATTGGATAAACAAGCTTGACTTTAATCATGTAGGCAAAATTTGAACTTTCTTGTCTCAAAGCCTTGGCTGTAGCGGGTAACAAATGTTAAGCTCTTGTCAGTTGACATGATCACTGCCTGAGGAACTTGATCCTTATCATCCCCATATAGATATTATAACGAGTGTCGGGATCTATGGTTGCTTTTACTATAAGTCTATTAAAGAATCGACGTCACTAAAATGTAGACTGTCACATGACAGTTAACGTAACACTCATTTTTATAAAATATGAATGGTGCTGTTAAAAAATGACAATGGTAATAACAAGATTAGGGTAAAATAATGTGGGAGGACCAAACTTAATTATATAAAAAAACCTAAATTTCTGCAAAATCCCACTTTATAGCAGCAACTGCTGTACAGAGAGGATCATCCATGCTGTCCCTCTTCTCCTGAAAACAGAACAAGTGTAAGAGGAAAAGGACAATGAGGTGCAGTTTATAAGGGTGTATTTCATGTGTAATGACTATTATTTATTCAAAGTAAGATCCAGATTTGATTTGCATAGTTTTAAAAACTAAAAAGGGAGATGAAAAAGGCAAAGAGAAAGCAGCTTCGCTTTCTGCCTGTTTGTGTTATGGGGGGTTTTGTTTGTTTCCTTCCACCCATTCACATTAAAATCTCTTTTACTTGAAAGAGATATAGATAACAAAAACAAATTAGAGAGCACTAGCATTGTGAGATTAGAGTCAACTCTAGCTGGAATTTTGTGTACAAGTCATTTGCATTGCAGCTGCAGAAGAAGTTTGCATGTGAGTCTCACTGTTGTGAGTGGCACAGCAGCACAATCAAGTGTTCCTTTCCATCCCAAAACTCCATCTAACCTTACCCACAAGCAAAGGCAAACATGGGTTGGGTTGGGTTGGATACAACTTTCCAGATTCTCCAATTTGATGACAAGCTGATTAATTGTGTCACTCATTCCCCCCATCTCCAGCACCACCCTCAACTACCATGCACGGTGGTCAAAACACCATCCGATCGGATGGTTGCAGCCACTCTTGATGGCTTTTGGGGTGGACGCTGTTATGGGCCTTTCCATATTAAGTTTATATTATTTTAGTATAAGGCGGTTAACCCTAGCCGTATTAGGGTTATTATGATGTTATTTCAATAAGAGTTTTATGATGACTCAGTCCTAGTTTATATTTCAATAAGAGCTACTGACTCAGCCCTAACTTTCTTATGTAATATATAATGAATCATATATTTAAAGGGTTATGCTATGAATAAAGCATAAAAAGAATTAATCTCAAGCATTGTATTTGAAAGATTTAGGTTCCTTTAAAACTTAATTTATCCCGTTGTGAACTTAGGTTCGTAACAGATGCACTACCCCAGAGGTTCGGTTGGGGTGGTCGACCATCCATGAGAGAAACTAAACAAATTTCATTTTAGCTAACACGGCAATGCCACATTCAAGAAACCCTCAATCAAACGTCTAGGGTGATGTGACCACCAACTAATGTAGCTCTTGGGGGGTCATTTAATTCTTGGCTTATTGATAATCCATGATCATGATGACTTCCTTTCATAGTACCCTAGCACTTAGGGGAATTTGAACTTAAAATCTTGGACTCACATTTGATGGAGATAGGTGAATGAGTCTTTTATGAAAAAGGCTCATTTGTTCCATGAAATAGTAGTGGACCGACAGTGTTGCTGATGCAACACGTGAACTCTAGATTTTCAATTTGTTTGAATCAATACGACCAGATTCACACATGGATTAGAGTCATTGGATTTCATGATACCAAAAGAAAAAAAGGTAATAATAATGATAAAGGGAAAGAAAAAAAAGAAAGAAAGATAGATCTAAATCTTCCAATACGATACTATCTCTGTGTTAATTCATCATTAATTTAGAAACTTTAAGTTTAAGCATATAGAAAATAATAAATTTTGATGTTCTTTTTTATATGTGAGCTTAAACTCTCTCTCAATAAGTAAAGCCTAACACGTGAAATATTCAATTAAAATTGAATTTTTGTTGGACAAGTTCTCCAAATATCAAGAGCTAAAAAATGAAAGTTATTTAGTTTTTTAAACATATTCATTAAAATTAATTAATTAATTAAAGTAGAGAAAGATTTAGAGAGTTTAATGTTTGATTCTTTTTAAAACGTCACTCTCCAAATTATTAAAAAAAAATAATAATTAAAATTCAATTTTTATTTGAAGAGTTCAATAGAAATGCTCTTGTATATGTGATTATTTATTTTTGCATAATTAAGCATAGTGAAGTTTCTGGAATTTGTCCCTTTCTGTTTTGTTGTGTTTTGCATTGTTTGTTGTTTTTCTAGGAGGGTTAATCAGGTCAATCCAAATCTTATAATGAAGTGGGTAAAAGCACGAAGTTTAAAGGTAAATATGTAAAGCAAACTTCTGGTAAATAGGATCAGTCAGCTGAGAAATGGTTCCAGATAAATTGGTAAAGATGGCAAATGTGAAGATCTAGCGTGAAATATGCTCACAAAATGACCCCTTGTCTCATTAGTAAAAATGTAAAACACAAAGTTACCTGCAAAGTATGAGCAGATCATTCAAAAATTAGAAGAAAAAAAATGAAAAAAAACAAAAAAAGAAAGCTTCATCTGATTAGTCATTTTGACTAAAGAATTTCACGTGCTCAGCTGCTCAGCAAATTGATTAAACACTGTAACTCAACAATGCATTAAAACAAAAAAAGAAAAAGAAAAAAGAAAAAAAAAAGCTAATAAAAAAATAAATATAATTCTCTCTCCAATCAAATTGTCCAAAAAAGTGAATTTTAACTAAACACTATAATTTAGAAAAAAAACACCATGCAACTTCGTTTGTTAATACCTTTTAGAGGGTATTTTTTGTTTAAAAAAAGTATTTTAATGTGATATAAAGATGAAATTAGTTTTAAGTGTTTTGTGATTATATTGTGTTTAAGGTTGTTTTTTAATTTTTGGGGTAGCTTCATTGAAGACTCCTGAACTTCTAATCGATTTGACAAATCTACCATAAACTTCAAAATCTCTCAATTTAGTTCTTTGAAGTTTCAATTGTTCTCAATTTGAACTCCTCCATCAAATTTAGCTGTTAGAATACCAAAAAAAACCAAAATATCCCTGAATTTTGTTTTTTTTTGTTTTTTTTTTTTTTTAAATAAAAAAACATTTTGGAATTAAGGGTAAAGTTGAAATTTTATAAAAAAAGTTAGGGGTATAAACGTTATTTAACGTTTAAAATCTAACGGAGGGGACGGAGGGGTCCAAATTTATTGCAATTGAAAGTTTAAGAGAATAAATTGAGAGATTTTGAAGTTTGAGGAGTTTCTCAAATCGGATACAAGTTCAGGGATCTTCAGTGAAATTACCTTTTAATTTTTATTTTAAAAAGAGCAAACAAAAGGAAGTAAAAAAACAAAAAAATAATAATAATAATTTGACCCTTTTTTTTGTTTTGCCGCTTGTTTGTGCCGACACTCTGGTAACTTTTGGTCGTTTCACTTTTGAGGGTTTGCTTGTAATTTTTAATTTTTTTAATTTTTTTCTTGTTGAGTTTCTTTAATAATAATTTGTATATAAAAAAAATACTTTAAAGTTTTCTTTCATTATAGTATATAAAATTATTTCTGGTCTTATTTCACATATTTTTTTAAAATATATGTTATAGTACAATAAAAAGATTATTTTTGGTCCATTTAAGTCTTAGGTGGCAAGAAGTTACAGATTCATCAGTGGGTGGAGCCGTAGCAACTATAAATGGAGCCTATAACCTATTGCCACCAAAAAATTTTATTGGCCAAAAAATGATCTTTTTATTGCACTATAACACTTTTTTTTTTAATAACATTAATAGAGTTAAAATAAATTTTATTGTTTTTCTAACATATATATATATATATATATATATATATATCACATACTAAAAAGACCTGTGAAAATTTTATAAATAAACTAGGTAAATAATTTTTTTTTTTTTTTTTAAAGAAAAAAAAAAAAAAGAGTCGTACTGAATACTGAGTTGGATGGAAAATCTGTCCCCAAAAAGGTAAGAATAAGATGAGTACGTGGAATGGGAAGAGCAGAGAGTGGTCGAAGTTGTGGTGGTGAATAAAGCAGGAAAATGTGGGTGACAGAGAGGCGTTTTCAGTGTTTGTCCCTTTCTTCATTTCTTTCTCTGCCCTTCTTCCCCTTTTCTTCACTGCACCAGATCTATCTTCGCAAACACTGCTTACTTTTTCCCCTTGGCCGACACTAACTCACACGCTCACTCATCGCTCACACGCGTGACGCTTTGCGTGTTTCTCGCGTCACCCATCGTCACAGCTATGTAACCAGTTTATGCTTCCGCCGGCTAAGGCTGCAATCGAGTTTATGGCGGCGCTGAGATATGTGAATAAGACTTGTTTAATTAAATGATAAAATTCTTTGATTATAACTCTTTAATTTTGTATTAGATTTGTGAGTAATGCAAAAAATATTTATCATTATGTCGCATGTTAGGTTCGAATTGTATCAAAACATTGATATAAAATTATATAGTATATAGTTTAATCTTAATCAGACTCATTTAATTAAACGGGTCATATTCTTCAACTTTAATCGGCTAACGTTTTAATTTTGTGTTGAGATTGTGGGTATTGTCGGCTCTAGTAACTGTTTTCTCGTACTAAGATTCACACACTTTTTGATACAACTTGAATTGTTTCTACTTTATAAGTGCACTTAGATACTTTACCAACTTCTAAAATTAGGATTGGACTGACACAAAAGGGAAGTTAGGAATTCCTCCACTTCCATTTTTTGAGTTGGAAATGACATATTCCAAGGGGGTGATGTTAAATATCACGCCAGGTGTACATGATATTTTAAAATAATAAAATATAATATTTTATTATTATAATTATTATAAAAAAATAAAGTCGGGCATGCATGATAATTCATGAACGCCGGCGTATTCTATTATGTATCATCACCCACACCAAAGGGACCATTTTCTAAATTCAGATTCAATGAAAACTTTGTCCACCAACCTATTCTCTTGCCTAATAAGCTAGACAGAAGGCAACCTTTGTTTTATAACTGTTTTTTTTCAACCCCTTTTGTTTTTTCTTCTCAAAACAAAATATTAAAAATCAACTCAAAACTATTTTCATTTTATGACACACAATAACACTTTTTTAAACAAACAAATAAAAAGCATTAACAAACGAGTCCTTGACTTTCTCTAGCTCAGAAGTTAAAACTCTTCTACAAATTCTTAAAGTAAAGGGGTTGTTTGTTGAAAGGATCTTATAAATTTTCTTAATAAAAATTAACTAAAAAAAATTGCCTCCCAAATTTGGAGATTGTCTAAGGGTAGGAACTTCATTTTGCAGAAGTAACAGTAGCCAACCATTCTCAACAAGAGTGCTGTATTTGCCTAAGATCTAAAGAAAAGCACCGAAACGAGCTTATTTTCTATTTTCATTGTTATATCTCTTACTAGAAAACTTTAATCTGAGGTTTGTGTACATGGGATCGTTCTAGGAGAGGCTTAAAATGAGATCAAAAAAATTTCCTTGGCTGAAGCAAATGTCTATGGTGTTTCCCAGTTGGGAATGTTTGCAGTTGCTTCATTCACCATCTTAACAAGGGTGACCTGCAGAAAGGAAAAAAAAAAAAAAAGCAACAGAATTTAATGATCAACTCATAATCGCCTTTGTATATGCATCAAGCAAAACCACACATTTCAGGCAAATATATATATAGAAAGGCAAAAAAAGGAAAATGAATTCATATGGCATTTCGTTCCTTTGTAACAAGGTGGAAGGTGAAGTCGTGGGTTTAAGTCCCACTGGGTGCGTCTTGCGTGTGTAACTTATCAATCAAAAAATAATACTTCAAGTGTAAGCATCTCAATTTTTTTTCCAAATCTTTTCTTGGTTGTGTATCATGCACCCTCCCTCCTAGTGTGGCCTCTCAACATCCACTTTGAAGTGTTGGGATTTTCTTCAAACCCATGTGAGAATGCACTTTGATCCATGTGACAAAAGGATGGGGAAAGAAATAAACAGAAGCAAAAGAGCCACTCTAAATTTAGGAAGTGCACTTGGCATGGATGGCATGGTGAAGCAAACAGGCCATCACCATAGATTGAGTAATCTGACACCTAGCAAGATGCAAGCGATTGAATAATGAAATTAAAATAGACATACCACACTTTCAGGGACACCTGGAGGGGGCATGGAAAGGTTCTTTGGCGGAGGCCCGCGTAGATGTGACCTCTTGTCAAATCGCCACTCCCCAATTTTCCCATATGTTAGTTCACCCTGACCATCAAGAAACTTCATATCAATATTTTGTGACAAATTGAAAAAGGGCATCTGCTAATAAATAAAAGAAGAAGCTGATGAAAAGGCAGGTTTTAGAAACTTATATAAAGAAAAGTCCGAATGTAGGAAGATATTCATAAGCAAACAGCCATACTTGGAATAGCAGGTCATCATAATCGAACAAAATGGGAAGGAAATAATACCTTCAAGTTGTAGTCACATCCATAAGTGTAATGAATGATAAACTTCTTTCCAGTTTCCAAATCCCATGGGGGCTGAAAAAAAAACACGCACACACACACAACGGAAGGCTTAGAAAAGCTTCAATGTATGCATGTGTCCATATTGTTTCAGGGATTTACTAAGAAGCCAAATTAAAAAATGGAAATAAACTGTCCTATGTAGAACTTTAAAAGAGAAGAGACATACCTGCAGCATAAAGTCTTTCCGAAGAATATGCTGCACGCCGTGCAAAGCAGATGCTACAGCATAGGCATACCTAGGTTCAGTGAAGGAAACAGACACATAAAATAAGTCAATATTGATGTCAAACCTTCTAGCATCAACTTACAAAATGAACTGTCGCTTTTCTTTTTTTTCCTGTTGAATATGATAAGTAAATAACAGTCATTTATTTTCCATGCTTACATTTCTAAAACCCATCCAAAAGTTTTATCAGTCTCTGGGTCATCTTTCATTCTCATAGAGATATTCATCCATGTAGGAGCAATCTTCTCCAACAAATCCTGAACAAAAAGATGACTCAATCCATGAGTGACTAATTTTCGCCCAACAAATGAGAAAATAAATCTTCAGATGAAAGGAAACGGTTAATACAAAACGACAGCCAATACGATAACATTGGAAAAACTACAGTTGTTACAAGACTGCATATATTTTAGTAGGTCATCTAGTAACAAGAGTTTTACCTTCTTGATAATTACAGGAGAATTGCCAATTGGATCAACATTTTTCACAGGGCCTTTCTCCTCAGGATAGTACTTCCTTATAATTTTCTCATTCTGATCAGGCCTAATGTAGAAAAATGGAAAAGCAGCTGGATATCCCCCATGTCCCAAATTAGGCAGTGGCTTTATAAATATGTGATCGGGCTCTGCCATCAAAATGTATCTGCACCATAGTAAAAACAAATAGCCTTTTAAAATTCACGAAGGTAAATGTAACCGCATATCAGATTCATATGTTTGCGGTACTCACTCTTCCTCTATTGTAGCCTTTTCCAGCCATTGCACAAAAGCCCAGGGTCTATTTAAAACAATATATCCCTGAGAAATGACTTGAAAATCATGTCAAGGATCTATATGTTTTAATCAATCACAAGCAATAAGCTGACAAAATGATTACCACCACATATTTGGTCAAAAAAGAAAGAACGACAGAATATTTGGGTGCATTCTGCCAATAGTTGATATGGACATAATATAATTCCAAAAACTCAGCCTACTCACTGGCAAAAAGGGTTTAAAGTATGCCCTCAATAAAACTTTATAAGAGACAGGAAATAATACACCAAAGTTTAAACAATTTAAAATAAAACCTCAAGTATAGAGACGCAAGGTTTATGCTTCACATGTGAATTTACCTTTGGTGGCTTCAGTTTTTGTAATACTTGTGTAACTGAATCAAAAGCCCAAGCAAAGCCAATAAGAAATGGCTTAAAGACAATTCATTTAGTAAGGTTGGAAATATAAAAGTTGTCAGGACTACAAAGACTATTACTCCATAAAAAGCCAGCAGAATGAAGTTCTCCACTCACTGAAGTCCTGAGTACAGGCAACTTATTTGAGCACAAAGTATCAAGTAACATGGTTGAAACTTCTATAAAGTTTATTCCAACGAAGCTTCATGTTGATTTTTATTCCAGAACTAGTGAGTCATTCAAGAAAGCTAGTTGCCAGGATTAGCTCTAAAATTTTCAGATGCAGTACGCTTTGCTCTTACTCCACTTAATTCCATTCCTTTATACTTTTTCCAGAAATTGCTTAATCACCTCTACGTATGGAATTACTACCCCATACTTAAGTCTTGTTGATGAGAACATAAAATGGTACACAAAGATTTACAAAAGTAATTGACTCTTAAGAATATGCTTTACAACAATATACAAAAAAAGCAGAAAATAAGCAACCGAAAATTATAGTATGCAAGAAACCTCACCCGATCCCTACCGGCAGGAAGAGGATCAACCACAAGAGTAGGAATCTCATCCATCAAGTTGTCGGGATTTCCTGAATGCAAAATCCGAGTGAATCCTCCCATCTCTGATCCTGGCATCTCCTTCTGCTTCTTATACCAATAGTACATAATGCGACACTGCCATTTGCTGTAAGGAGCATCAGTGGCTGTTAATGCAACATGGAAGGGTGCCTTGGCATTGTACGGCTTCCTCACATTCTCAGGCATCTCAATAACAGGGTCAAACAGTAATGCACTATCTGAATCAACACCTACCCATTCCCCAAAAGATCTATATTGGAATATCACTGTTAACAAATTATATGTTGCAAAGAAAAATACAAGAGCCAGTATCATCAACAATAGTGGTAAAGCCCGTCCCATGGTCTTCCTACCAATCATTGGTAGTTATAATAAAATCAGAATTCCAACTACTCCAAGCTCATAAGAAACTAATTTCCCTATTCAAAACGGCTTTAAACTGGATCCCCTTAATTCCATGAAACTTCTCCCACTCTACAGCTTACAAAATGATGAAGCCACAGCATCATACACTATTTTTATATGGTTCAACTTCCCAGATGAGTTTTAGGAGGTAACCACAAAAATATAGTTCCAGCAAGAAACCTGTAGTGGCATTACGACAAAACTTAATCTGATGCACAGAAAATTAAGGAATAATAGGTTCACATTAGACGAAAAGGAAAGATCATTTCAAACCAGAGAAATATGCCAATTTTCATCAATTCAACTCAAAAGAAATGCAAAAATAACTCAATAATCCTATCTCAATTGCAATTCAACTTTCAAAAGCTTTTTAGGAGTTGCCAAGTAAAACTGCAATCTACCAAAAATAAGGACAAAACATTGACGTGAAAATTATCAAACTACCCATTCCTATAGAATATAGAAATGAAACCTCAGACAAGAATGATATCCTTGTTACAATTCAAGATCAAATACATCGAAAACGACTCATTAAACTAATAAAACCCATTCAATGCCTCAATTGACCATTAATTCCACAGAAAATGTACCAAGACAACCCTGTTGTCCACAATCCAGGAGATGCCCACAAAAAGTCAACGCACGCAAGAGCTACATACCAATGTAAATCAGTCAAATCTGTCATAATTCAGATCAAAAATAAATTTAAAAACCACAATTCATTGCACCAATTCACAGAACGAATATAAATTTCAAAAGAATTAATGAATACTGACTCAAACATTGAGCAATCAAAGTACAGAAAAAAAGAGAGTGCAAATTCTGAGAGCTATAACTAAAAAAACCAAATGGGTAGCCGAAAAAGCTGCAGAAATCACCAAACACGAACAAACAAAAAAAACCCCAGAAACATGAGCGAGCGCTAAGTTGACGAACGTGTAATAAGACTAAAATGAATCAAACATATGAGCAGTAGCATTGAATACAAGCATAAGGCTTGAAGAAAATGATATTGTAGTGTGCATAATGTAACAGGCGTGGATGCTAGGAAGAGAAAGAGAGAACCTTGACGTGTGCGCAGGGACAGAGAGATTCCAGGTTTTGGATCCAAGGGACTGTGCAAGATTTGAAAAGTGGGTATTTTTCTGCTTGTGCTTGGAGTCGTGTCTCTCTTCTGTCCTTATTGGCAACGCCGTGATGAGTTGCTGGCCTTTTAAAACCATCCATTGGCGACGGGTCGTTTGGTACACATTAATGGGATTACTGGATTAGGCTGGCTATAGATTCTTTAGATTTGGTCAAGTAATTTCACTGAATTTCACTGAATTTAAGGGGGAGAAAAAAAAAAATCAGTCTTGGTGGTTACACTTTGGCTGCGTTTGAGATTGCGATTTCGTAAGAATAATCTACGTTTTTAAAAGATATTGTAAAACGTAATGCGTTTGATATTACAATTTAAAAGCCATATAATCTAAAATATGAAGAAGAAAAAATCTGCGATTTTTATAAGCATGCTAAGGAATACTTATGTGAAAAAACACAGTTTAAACAAAAATCACGATTTCGTATAAAAATATTTGATAAAAAAAAAAAAAAAATTTAACATGTTTTACCAAACGCCTTTGCAATTTTAAAAAGTAGCGATTTCAAAAACATAATTTTTAAAATCGCACATATTGAAATCCTGCAATCCCAAACAGAAAATTTGTTGGGAGCTCATTTTGGTATGCGAAAATAAGAAATATGTCTCCACATTCAACTTTCGTCCAAATTTTTTATAAAAATTATCAAATGTTACATCAGGACCAATCAAATTATGATATATATCTCTCATAATAATAAAAATATATAAAAATTTAAAATTTAAAGCTATAGATATATGTTATATATTTGAATATTTTTATGATCGTGGTTTAGGGTTCTGAACCTGAAAAGAAAAAGAAAAATAATTCATATTTTGATTTTAAAAAATTAAATGCAAGTAAGGATAGAGCTGAATTAAGATCATTTTCAGTTCATTTGATAGATATTTTTGTCCCATCAAAAGTGGAAGAACAAAAATATCTTTCAAATATAACTAACTGAATACCATTTGAACTGAAAATGATCCAGTTCCAATAGAGCTAGGGTGGAGGAGCCCTAGGTTTTCAAAATTTTGCTTAATATATATAAAATATTAGGGTTTGGCTCCTATCAGAATTAGGCTTAGCCCCGTATTGATGATATGCCTCCTTTTGATGAAAAAATTTGGTTCTTTAGCTAGATCTTGTGTTATATATATATATATATATTTTTTTTTTTTTCTTGTAGGAAAAGTATTTTCCTTCTATTTGAGACTTAAGGCAACTTAAACTAAATGGTTGACTTACAAATTGAATGCAAATTGCATTAGCAATTTAGCATAGACCAACTACAATATTTTAGAAGAATAACTCATGTGGGGGATTGGAAGGAATAGTATCCCCGAGTATGAATATGCCATTTGCAATTTGCAATAAGAAAAGGCAAGAAGGTGACCTTGGGATTTGTCCACCTTCCCTAGAACTACAAGACTAGATAACAACCCACTACCATTAGGCTTATGTGATTAAATGCTATTTATAAGGTGCATAATTGACCTTTTCAATGGTTTCTTCATTTCTAAATATTATTATATATTTATGTGACTTGTCACTAACTTTTTTTTAAAAAAAAAAATTGAAAAAAAAAAAAAAAAATCCATTGGAGGTTGGCATACGGACAACAAAATATGCGGCATTTTCCATACTCTTTTATATCAAAAGGTATCTGCCTTTATATGCAATAAATAAAAATTTTGGAAGATGGCAGTTTTCAATGTAGTCAAGGTGTTTATATGGAGGGCTTGAAATAATGCTTTACCCACTAAAGCTAACTTGCTTGAGAAGAAAATAGCGGTGGATTCGCTATGACTTATATGTGGATTAGAGGTAGAGACAGCGGGGCATGGATTGTAGAATTATTTGGCGACAAAAGATGCATGGAATATATGTGGTAGGAACTAGGAAGCTACAAAAGAGTAGTAAGGAGGGTGATGAATTTATATATATATATATATATATATATATATATATATATTGTGGGGACCTTCACAATAAATTGGAAAATAATGAGTTTGAATTATTGATGGTGGTGGCAAGAAATGTGGTTTAGGAGGAGTTTAGCCATCCAAATCAACTTGTTAGGAAAGCATTTGAGTCGCTTCATGAGTTCAGATGTGCCAATGCAAGGCCGATTGACAAATGTGAAACCAAACTTGGAAAAGTCCATTAAGACGCCGCTATGGATAAGGAAAAGAGAAAGTGGGGGAGGTATTGGCGCTGATTGCTCCCAAATACACTATCATTTAGCCATATATTGTAGAGGTCGTAGTGGCTTTGAGGGCTATGGTTTTCATTAGTGAATTGGGGCTGCATAAAGTGAAATTGGAAGGAGATGCTCTTCAGGAGGCACTCATGAAGGAATAAAAGAATTAGAAACAAATATGGCCAATTGATTGACGGGGCTAAAAGTGTGCTGAACGAAGTGCAACATTGGAAATGGGACTCGTGCTAGAAAGGAGGCGAACAAAGCAGGCTAATTAAGGAAGCACTTTCTCATGTAGACGAATAAGTTCATATAAAGGAAGCCCTTATAATTTATTTCTGACATTGTATTAGTTGAACATAGTGTTCAAGCTCTTTTTATTAAGAGTTTAATTCACTTTACTTTTGAAGTTTTAAGAGTTTTTTAATTCGAAACCCAATGTTTAAAAATTGGCAATGTACCCCTTAATGTTTTAAAAATTTTCAATTTAAACCATCCGTTACTAATTTTTGTCTAATTGGACAGAAATCATCCCACATGCGTTTCACGTGAGATTTTGATGCCTTCTATTCCAATTTTGCTCTCATTAAAAGCTATGAAATTACGTAATTACTCTCAATTTCATAGGCTTTAATGAGGGTAATTACGTAATTTTATAGGTTTTAATGAAGGCAAAATTGGAATTGAGGGCATCAAAATTCCACGTAAGACGTACGTGAGATGATTTCAGTCCAATTAGACGGAAATTAGTAACAAAAGGGTCTGGATTGAAAAATTTTGAAATATTAGGAGGGTATATTGTCAATTTTAAACATTAGGGTTCGAATTGAAAAACTCCTGAAACTTCAGGAAGGTAAATTAAATTTTTCTCTTTTATTAAATAAAATTTTACTTTGAGGCGCATTGAGCCACTATCTTTAAGACAATAGTTGCCATCAATCGATTAAAATTTGCTATCAAGTTGCTAACAAATTGTCTCTAAGATACAAAAAATAGAATTGAGCGGCTAACAAGTTGGTGGCAACTCGTCTCCAAGATGCAACAATCAGATACCACACCAGTTAAGTGCGCCACTGTCCACGCCAAAAGTGGCGTAGGATTTCCCACCTCTCGTCTTTTACTACTATTTATCAAGTTAGTCTCGCATTATATATTGCCAAGTGTTATAAACACAGCGCTAGAGAGACTAGTTAAGCATAGAACTATACTATTGATTCAACACTAGGTTTTTGCGATTTGTTTCTAATAACATAGTGATGCTAACATCACAGTTACGAGACCAGATGGAGCACTACTTTGACAATGTTTGATAGTTTGGCATGATTACATAGAGATGGAACATGCATCATAACGTGATTGGATAAGCTAGCTTTTTTTACACGTGGCAAACAGTTCAGCTTGATTTTTCACTCTTAGAAAGCCTAAGTACTTATTGTATCACTTTTGAAAGCATAGTAACTAATTTAATACCCAGCAAACCTTGATCATTGCCGGTTAAATATAAAAATTGGTCCCAATGATTCATTGGGACCAATTTTTATATTTAACCTTCTCTCTTATCACTATTTTTCGTTGTGATTTCTACTTTTTTTCATATATACGTTTTCTTTCCACTTCACTTTCATTATTAATCTATACGTTCTTTACTCTTTCTTCCATTACCTCCATATTTAATCTCTTGAAATCTCCATCATAGATTAGACCTTTATGCATAAGATTCGAGCAATAATTTAAATTTATCAATCACATTATTTCCTTATGAGTGTGACACCAAACTTTAATACACATCTCAACTTCACTCTTATTATTAATCTACTCAAAATTACTTCATAGATTATGCATAAGATTCGGGCAACAAATTAAAAGTAAAAGTTCCATCTCACCTGCCGACAACTTCATTCCAATAGGTCCCCAAAAACATTGTACTTTTACCTTTTTTTTCACCTCACAATTTCCACCTGTCATCAGACAACTTTTCTTTCTAGCTTGCCACCTCATCACATACACACTAGACCACCCCCAATCATCACCCTTAATCTCAATCGTCATCAAAGGTCAAACCCATTTGTTTCATCCTTAACCTTTTGATCAGACACGTCACCCAATTGTTTTCCTCCCCAGCTCCTCCACCTGGCTATATATACTCTAATTTGGCACCACTCACAGAGACAGAGAAAAAGAGAGAAAAGACAGAGAACTCCTGAGAAAGAGCGATATGGAAGCAGTGGTGGCAGCAAAACCGATAATCAAAGTGGCGGCGCTTTGTGGGTCTCTTCGTAAAGGCTCGTACAACCGCGGCCTGATTCGCTCCGGTACTCTTCTCTCACAGTGATTGAGATTCTCATCTTTTTCTTTTGTGGGGGGATTTGGGTTTTGATTGGGTGTGATTGTTCGTTGCGTAGCGATCGAGATAAGCAAGGGAATCAACGGCCTGCATATAGAGTACATTGACATAGCGCCTCTGCCGATGCTCAACACTGACTTGGAAGGCGAGGGAACGTTCCCGCCGGCCGTGGAAACTTTCCGGCAGAAAATCAAAGCGGCTGACAGTATTCTCTTCGCCTCGCCGGAGTACAACTACTCCGTCACCGGTACTCCTTTTTTGTTTCGCTATTTTCAAAACCCACTAAATATGCTTAACTTATTATTAGTAAGAAATCGAGAAAAGTCCTTTTAACCCTCAAACTATTATTATTTTTGAGTATTAGTTTAAAGGGTAATAGTAGCTTCGTTCGTTAATACTTTTTATAAGGTATTTTTTTGTTTGAAAAGTAAAAATAGTTTTATGTGTTTTGCATTGTAAATTGTTAATTGAAGGTTTTGTTTAGAAACAAAAAATAAAAGAGAGAATGAAAAGTCTTGGCAAACAATATAAAATACAAGAAGCTCATCTTATATATATATATGTATATATATATATATATATATATATACATTTTACATGTCCGCATAAGAGGAGGAGAAGAAATTCAAACTAGTAACTTCCGCTTTTTAAGACGTAATCCTTAACCGATTCAACTACTTCTTAGGGACATCATATTATCTTTTGAAATATATATATATTTGTTTGAGTGTGTGAGATTGTGAGTTTAGTGGTGTATATATAATGATTATATAAGTGATTGATTGATATAACCTAAGTGCTTTAAAGTTAAAATAGCATCCCAACAACTTATTATCACAATCTTGTATCACCAAAGTGCTCTTAATTAGATAACATTGATAACACTTTTTCTCTCTCTCTTTTTCTTTCTTTTTTTTTTTTTTTTTTTTTTGTAATAAAAAAAAATAAAAGCATTAATAAAAAAATTTAAAATATAAAATCTTCTATATAAACATCCAAACTACTTTATCTTCTTTTATGTCACATTAAAATATATTTTAAATAAAAAATAAAAAAGCACAAAGACATTGCCCTAATTCTAGAAGGGAAGAGACAAAGGGTGGGTGGAGGACACAGCAAGGCATATAAGGTAGGTGCCTTGGTTTTGTTCCATTTATTTTTGGGTATAAATATAATAAGTTGAGGTTGCACGTGGGTAAGGTCAGGTCTCCACCTGGCGCACATGGATCATCCTTACTTTGGAAGTTGACTTTCTGGATGTTGACCCATTTTGGAGTGGTCCGACCACCTACTAATTTTATTTTTTATTATTATTATTTTTTATAATTCTGTTTTTATAGTTGTAATATTTTATATTTTTGTAGTATGGGGACACATGTCGATGTTGCTGATGTGGTATTCTGACGGTTTTCGGTTAAAATTTTAAGTCACTTTTCAAATCCTATGGAGCTTCCCGCAAATCGGTGCAATGACGAGCACTAATTTTGCAATTTTTTCCTAACATTTTTCTATGTTTATCATGGGGTTTGGGGGGCCGATCTATTAGGTGTATGCATTTTTTCTTTTTGGAAATGAGTAATAGTTCCTCTCTGGTATCCCCTGTCCTATGAAGAGTTTGATATATATTTAGAACAAGGGTTTTGAGTCGACTCTAAGAACTTTACATGGTAAATGGAAAAAAACCACCATGTTTTATAATCTTGAATCAAATATTCTTCTAATGCATCCCTTAAAAATTTGACTTCATCAAATTTGATATCAATTTGTCATCAGCATTGACAAAGGGCACATCTAATGATGCTTCCTTGCCACCTGAAATATTTTGATTGAGTAATGCTAAAAGATTACACTTTTATTATACTACTATTCTATAATGTTAACGTGACAGTACCTATCTACCCTTGGATAAGTTATTGTTAAAAAATAAATAAATCAAGGATGGATTGTCACTACTTTGTTATGTTACAATGCTAAAGTGCTTCGAAACAACATTTTTATCCCACTATGCTGACGTGATAGTGCCAATCTACCATTGGATCAGTCATTTTTTTTCAAAAAAAAAAATCAAAATGTGGAGTGGCAAGCAACGTCAACATAGTGGGATAGTGGTTGGATAAAAGTGTAGTTTTTAGCATTATTCAAAGTACCATGTTTCCAAGTTTGAGACAAGTATAGATGGCATAGTTTGATCTGTAAGTTTATTCAATTATAAATGGAAAAAGAGGTGAAAGAAGTTTAAATCAGTTTATGGTAGAAACTTGACTCCCCAAAAAATTAGTCCCATATTGGGTAGGTGGATTATAAAAGTCCTCATGAGTATTAAATTCTATATTAGTTCTTTACTAGATGAGACTGAGCTTTATGAGTAATTCTAATTGTAACTTGACTCATTCTTTTGAAAGTAATAGCATTGAGATGGCTAAAGCTTTTTCATGAATCGTTATACAACTGGTAAAACTTTTCCTTATTTTGCTAACTCTCTTCTCCCTACTTCAATATCAGCACCTCTGAAGAATGCAATTGACTGGGCATCTAGGCCACCAAATGTTTGGGGAGATAAAGCAGCTGCAATTGTAAGTGCTGGAGGAGGCTTTGGTGGAGGACGCTCGCAATATCACCTTCGGCAGATTGGAATTTACTTGGACCTTCATTTCATTAACAAGCCTGAGTTTTTCTTGAATGCATTCCAGCCTCCGGCGAAGTTTGACGGCGACGGCAATTTGATCGATGAATCGGTGAATGAGAAGTTGAAGGAAGTTCTTATATCCTTGCAGGCATTTACTTTGCGCCTCCAAGGCAAGCAATGAAATCATGCGTGTGAGATTCTCTGGTGAAAAATACTGTGTGATTAATTTGCTGGCATTACGAGTTATCTGATTCTTTATGCCAAGATTGTGTCAATGAACATTCGAATTGGTCTTTTTATTTGTTTTTTGTTATTCTCTGTACAAGTGAAGTTGAAAATCAGGCATCCATGCCATTTGCTCTCGTGTTTTAGTAGAACGTTTGGATTAAGGATTCACAACAATTACTTGCTTTAATTTGTAATTTTTTTTATTTTTTTTTTTTCAATTGAAGCTTTTATCTTGAATTTAGAGTAAATTTATCATGGTTTGTTTTAGATTTTCGGATGTATCAAATACCCAAAAATAAGGATTTTTTTTTTTTTAAAAAAAAAAAAATTAAGGGAAATTTCATTTAAGATCTCTGAACTACCACGTATTTTTTAGAAGACTTCCCTCAAATTTCAAAAACTCTCAATTTCACCGTCTGAACTTTTAATTTGATGCAATGTACATTCCTCCGTCAAATTTAAAACGTTAAAAGTGATAAAATAACTTTTATACCCTTGACTTTTTTATAAAATTTCAAATTTATCCTTAAGTTTTAAATGAAAAAAAGCGAGGGAAAATCGAAGGATAATTTGTTCTTTTTAGTACTTTTCCTTAGGGGTTAATGGTTGAATTTGACGGAGAAGGTCAATTGAATTAAATTGAAAGTTTAGGGAGTTAAGTTGAGAGTTTTAAAAATTTAGGGGTTTTCTCAAAATACGTGGTAGTTCAGAGTCTAAAGTGAAGTTTCTCCAAAAATTTATGTTAAAACAAATGAAGCCTTAAATATGTCTGGGTCTACAATGAATCTAAATATTGAGAGCCTGTTTGGCAAACAAGTTTTTGTTTTTGTTGCTGAGAATTGTTTTCGAGAACAAAATCGGAAATAAGGAACCATTTGCTAAGACAAAAAAAAAAAATCCCTTTGTCTCTTAATAACATATCTGTTGGGTTACATTTAGAATGCATTTACATATTTACAAAAGGGATTGCTCAAACAAAAACATCACATTGCACCGAGAGCAGGATCCCCAAACAGTTTGATTGAAGCACAAGATAAAGAAAGAGATAGATAATAATTCTGATAAAGATCCTCAAACAGTTTTAAACCCACCATGATACTCTCAAGAATTGAGCTTTAGCTTATCTCCAAGATAGATAATTTGTTCGGGCTTGACTCATTTATTTTTCTAGTGAACTTGAACTTGTTTTTCAGTTGCTCCTAATTTATTCATTATATATATATATATATATATATATATATATAAAGTAACTATCATGATTGTTATTTCTTTTTGTAAAATCCATACTAATTATTATTAAGATTTTATCATTTTAATTAATTAAATAAATTAACTTGAATTTTTGGACACCTCAACCACTTTTCAACGTTCATGGAGATTATATATTCATCATTTTTGCCCCTTGCATCATTTAATTTTAAACACATGTTTGCTTCACGAAACCCTAGAGTGCGAGAGAGAGAGAGTTATAAAGAGACAAAGCCTATATATTTGGAAAATGATCATCTTCATTTCAAATCCCTCCATTTTCTCCATTTAGTACATTTTGAAAGGTAGTATTGTCCAAAAGTTTTAATGATGGTAGTACATTAAATGTAATGCCCTTTAAAATGCACTAAATTGAGGAAATAGAGAGATTTTGAAATTGAGAGGATTGTTTAGGGGTCTGTGTTCTCTCTAGCGACAACCTAGAGGAGGAGGAAAGTTTCCATGTCTTTTTGAGATTGTGGAGGATTTACGTGTTCGTGATTATCCTGGTGTGTGCATTATGGAGGAAGATCTATCGAGGATATGGGCAAACTTTTCTTTGCTAGAAAAGGAGGACGAGGAGATTGACGTTCAGGTGACGGATTTTCAAGAGGTGATTACTCGGGGTCAGGATTGTATCGTCCGGCAAGCTGGTGACAAATTGATACGTGAGTAAGGAGACAATTAAGAGCACCCTACAACGATGGTGGCGATCTTCTGGAACTATGAATTTCAAAGTGATAGGGGAAAACCTATTCATTATTGAATTTGAGCATGGAAGGGACAAAAAACGAGTTTTGGAAGGTCGACCATGGGTCTTTGAGGGTTCCCTTTTCTGTGTGGAGGACTATGATGATCAAACATAACCTGCACAACTCAAATTCGATAAGGCCTCCTTTTGGGTTCGGATGTATGGCTTACCACTGGGGTGCATGGGGCGAGAAGTGGGACATAAAATTGGATCCACAGTGGGTGAAGTGGAAGAAATTGACACTGATCCAGGCGGAGTTGGATGGGGAGAGTACTTGCGGGTGAAGGTCTTACTTGATTTGGCCAAACCACTGTCGAGAGGAAGGAAGATGAAATTAGAAGGAAAATCAAGCTTGATTGGCTTTCAATATGAAAGGCTACCCAAGTTTTGTTTCCAGTGTGGGGTTATTTGCCATGGTCCTAGGGGATGCATGAAGATAAGTGACCTACGTAACCAGGGTGATTCAACTCAGTATAGGCCATGGCTCCGAGCATCTTCACCAACAAGGAGAGTAGATCGGAACCATGGAGCTTATGCTCCTAAGCAAGGACGGTATTTTTTAGAACCACCAGCCACAGATGAAAGAACACAGTGTGGAGATAATGAAGGCCGGTGAGGGGTGATCGAAGCAGGAGTAGAAACCAAGATTTTTTCGGCGACGAGGAGGTAATTCGGGAAAGATTCAGATTGCCAACCAGAAAGGAATGGAGCAAATATAGTGGCGCAAATCGTGGAGAAGGAGTTGGGGGTTTTAATGAGAAGAATCAAACCTATAAGGAAAGATTTACGAAAACGTACAGCCAACCTGTGGGATTCTAGTGGGTGCAAAATAGGAAGGATGATCCTGTCCAATTTGAAAATATAGGAACCAAAAGTCAAGTTGAAGATCCTTTAGCTTTTAAGGTAGGCACGTGGGCGGAGGCTAATGCACAAGACAGGCGCCAAGAAAACATTGGGGCTTTGGGGCCTAAGGGTCAACGGAGGATGAGCGCAAGCCCAAAGAAAAGTGTGGGCCTGGATGGGACTGGAGAAAAACAACCTTGTCCTGGAGGAGTCTATAAGGGTCTGCGATTTGTTGACATAGAAAAAAATGTCAAGGAGGCCCAAGCAAGCAGCAACCAACCAAGGGGTATTGCCAATGCAAATGCAGTGCAGGCGATGATGACGTGGAAACGTAAAGAGAGGGAATAGCTGAAAGAGTTAGAGGAGGAGTCTCTTGGGACACAAGGAGAGAATCAAAAGAAAGGAGTTGGTAGGGAAGTGAGGCAGGTGGGGACATCAAAGAAAGGACAGAAGGCTATGCTCGAAATTGGCTCAACAAATGGATCGGGATTGGCGAAGGTTGAAATTCAGCCCTGTCGACTGCAATGATTATTTTTAGTTGGAACTGCTAGGGGCTTGAGAACCTCTGGACAGTTCAAGACCTTTGCCTGATGGTGAAGGAAAAGAAACCCGACCTAGTTTTTCTCATGGAAACCAAATTGCGAAGAACGAAAATGGAAAATATTAAACTCAAATTGGGGTTCTCTAATATGTTTGTGGTGGATTGTGTAGGGAGAAGTGGAAGGTTGGGACTGTTGTGGGGAGCAGATGCCAAGGTGGAAGTCCAAAATTTCAGTAGCAGGCATATTAATGCTATTATAAACGGACCCAAGGCTGATTTAGTTTGGAGATTTACGGGGTTCTATGGCCACCCCGAGACCTCCAAGAGACATGAGGCGTGGGCTTTACTCAAGTATTTGGCCCGACTAGCTCCTTCTCCATGGATTTGCATTGGTAATTTTAACAAAGTACTGAATGGAACTAAAAAAAATTTTTTGGGGAGTGTGAGGCTAAAGAGTCATATGCAAGCTTTCCACCAAATATTGGAGGACTGTAATTTGATCGATTTGGGCTATTGTGGACCTAAATATACATGGAGCAATTGTCGAGAAGGGAAGGACTTCATTAAGGAGTGGCTTGATCGAGGAGTGGCCAATCTAGAATGGAGGTCTTTATTCCCTGAGGCTGTGGTGTCGGTGGGAGCCATTGTTTCCTCGGATCATGCCCCATTAGTTTTGTCCCTTAAAAAAATAATTCAGAGAAAAAACGGAGTTAAGCAATTCCGATATGAAGCTGGATTGGCATTGGAGGATGGGTGTAAAGACGTGATAAAGACGTTCTGGACGCAACCAAGGGCACAAAACAGATGGTGGGATGGGCTAGAAAGTAAACTTTCTGCATGCATGCAGAAAGTTTACTTTCTAGCCTGCATGCAGAAACTTAGACAATGGAATGACACATTACAAGAGCCCAAGGTTGGGTCCATAGCACGTATGAGAGAACAATTGGCCAATATGCAAGGCCATGAGGAAATGGGGAACTGTAACATCCAACCCCAGTGACACACCATCACGGCTTTAAAACGCGTTGTTGTCATTAAGGGTGTAGTATACATTTAAGCACATCCCCATCTCCATACCTAGGCGATGTGGGACGTCACAATCACCCCCTTTTAGGACCAAGCATCCTCGCTGGCGACCCTCATGGGATTTGCCCATTCTTGGTGTCCGCCCCAGCGAGCACCCGCTAGCGACCTTCATGGGCTTGTGCACGCTCCCCCCATCTCAAGCTGGGCAATGATTCTGATACTATTTTGTAACACCACACCTTAATGACACACAATATTGTCCGCTTTCTGCATGCATGCAGAAACTTAGACAATGGAATGATACATTACAAGAGCCCAAGGTTGGGTCCATAGCACGTATAAGAGAACAATTGGCCAATATGCAAGGCCATGAGGAGATGGGGAACAGTGATGCAATCTCCAAACTTAAACGTGAAATTCAAGTCCAATTGGAAAAAGAGGATCTCTGGTGGCGTCAAAGGGCTAAGGTGGATTGGCTCAAGTATGGGGATAGGAATACACAATATTTTCATACTTATGTCAAATCAAGGAGGAGAAAAAACAGAATTAAAAGGATTATGGATGAGAAGGGGCAGTGGTGGGAGTCTTCGGATGGATTGGGTACGGCCTTTGTTGATTACTTTACCAATTTATTTATAGCTCGTAGGGAAGGAGACTTGGGCTCGTGTCTGCAACATATTGAAACGCGTGTGTCGGATAGCATGAATGCTGAGCTAATGGATGACTTTACTATGGATGAAATTAGCAAAGCTTTATACCAAATGGCGCCACTAAAAGCTCCCGGACTGGATGGGTTGAACGCTTGTTTTTTTCAACAAAATTGGGCAGTCATGGGAGAGGAGGTATGTAAAGGTTTACTTGATATTCTCAATTCTGGTTTTATACCGCCTAATTTGAACTTGACTCATATTGCCCTTATCCCAAAGACTACGAATGCGGAATGTGTGACTGAAGTTAGGCCCATTAGTCTTTGTAAAGTATTGTATAAGTTGATTTCTAAGGTCCTAGCTAATAGGCTCAAAAAATTCCTCCCACATATTATTTTCCCGACATAGAGTGCCTTTATTCCGGGGAGATTAATTGCGGATAATATTTTGGCAGCGTATGAAACCCTTCATACAATGCAAACCAGAATGAGGGGAAAGAAAGGTTTTATGTAGGTTAAGCTAGATATGAGTAAAGCTTATGATAGGGTGGAGTGGAGGTTTCTAGAGGCGGTGATGAGGAAAATGGGCTTTGATGAGAGATGGATCCGATTAGTGATGATGTGTGTCTCTTTGGCCCATTATGCGATTTTGATCAATAGAGAACCTTGTGGGCATATAAATCCCACGAGAGGCATTAGGCAAGGAGACCCAATTTCACCCTACCTTTTCCTTATATGTGCTGAGGTTTTGAGTTCCATGGTAACCAGTGCAAATAAGGAGGGACTTTTATTTGGGGTGTCGTCATCAAAGAGGGGACCCAAGATCAACCATCTTTTTTTTCGCAGATGACAGTTTATTGTTTTGCAGGACCACTCTTGCACAATGGAGTAATCTGTCAGCCATTTTGAGAAATTATGAGGACGCGTCGGCGCAAAAAATGAATAGCAACAAGACTTCGATTTTCTTCAGTAAAAATGCCCCGGTGGGTGAGAAGGAAAACATATTGGAGTTTGTAGGGATCCTAGCAATACATAGCTACGACAAATATTTGGGTTTGCCAGCCTTGGTGGGTTGTTCCCGTATTAAAGCTTTTAAGAGCATAACGGAGCGGGTGTGAAAACGGCTACAAGATTGGAAATTAAGATTTCTCTCCCAAGCAGGGAAATAAATTATTTTAAAAGCGATAATCCAAGCAATTCCATCTTATTGCATGAGTGTTTTCCTTTTTCCAAAATCCATGTGTGCAGAAATTAATTCCCTTATGCGAAGATTCTGGTGGGGAAATAAGGGAGAGGATAGGAAGATTGCATGGATGAGTTGGAGTAAAATGGGGGTGTCTAAGGCATGTGGAGGAATGGGCTTTCGTGATCTTGCTTGTTTCAATAAAGCACTTTTGGCAAAACAGGTATGGAGGATGTGGACTACACCGGATAGCTTAGTGGCTCGCATAATGGAAGCCACCACCCAGATTGCTCGATCGTTGAATCCTCATTACAAAAGAAGCCATCTTTTGCTTGGAGGAGCATTCAGAGCTCTTGTGCACTGAGGAGGGTTTGGTGTGGAGGATTGGGAATGGAAAAAAATCGAGAATATGGAAGGATAGGTGGCTACCTAACCCCTCCACTTTTTGGGTGCAATCTCCTCCAACTATGCTTGACCCGTCAGCTACTGTTAGCCAGTTGATTGATGAAGCTGGGCATGTGTGGAAGCAACAATTACTGGACCAATTATTTTCGTGAGGGATGATAGGGACCCAACTTTTTTGCCCAACAAAAGTCCAACTTTTGCCTTTTTAAAAAAAATAAAAAATAAAAAATAAAAAATGTCTGAAGCAACCCTATCTATTTTTTGTCTTTCTTTTATTTGGTATTTAAAAAAAAAAAATGAAAAATAGTATTTTTTTTTCATAATAATGTCATTTTTTTTATTAAGAAAATGTCATTATTATGAAGAAAAATACCATTTTTCATTTTAAACAAAAAAATACTAAATAAAAGAAAGGCCAAAAATAGATAGAGTTACTTTAGACATTTTTTCCATTTTTAATTTTTAATTTTTTTTTTTTTTAAAAAAAAAAATAAGGCAAAAGTTGGACTTTTGTTGGGCAAAAAAGTTGGGCCTTTAGCATTTCTCTATTTTCAGTAGAGGAGAAAATTTTGATACAATCGATTCACATTAGTCACACTAATCAAGAAGATAAGTTGATATGGAGGGGTACTGCAAGGGGAATCTTTTTAGTCAATAGCACATATCACAGGGGCGGAACCAGGATTTGTTATTTGGGGGGACGAACTTACATGGACGTGAGTGGTGGTAATAATGAGGAGTTGATCTTCTGAGATCTTTGAACCATTGAAAAGAGTGTTCTCACTGAGTGATCCGTCGTTCATTAGTTTATGTGCCAAGGTGCCAACAAAATTAATTCCCTAAATTTCAAGAAGTGAAATGAATATTGAATGAGATTAAAAAGAGAGAGGAGGAGGAGGATTGTCATTCACTGCTGTCTTGAATGCTGCAGAGGAGCAGAGGCTGGAACGAATAGAGTCCAAAGAGAATCACTTGAGTGAATATATACAAAGAAATGTTTTGTGGGGCACTTATTTTGGAAAACCTCTAAAATCTGGATTTTTTTTTTCTTTCTAAGCCCCTAATAAGAAGGGTTGAAAAAACTTTTGGGGGGACGAAGTTGAGTGAATATATACAAAGAAATGTTTTGGGGGGCACTTATTTTGGAAAACCTTTAAAATCTGGATTTTTTTTTTTTTTTTTCTTTCTAAGCCCCTAATAAGAGGGGCTGAAAAAATTTTTGGGGGGAGATTCGTCCCCCCAACACAAAACGTGGGTCCGCCCCTGACATATCATATCCAAAAACAATTGGAATCCTCGTAGGTGGCAGAGTGTTCTTCTCAGAAGAATATTAGCACGGTCTGGAAAGCTCTATGGAAGTTGCAGATTCCACACGTGAAGAAGGTTTATTTTCGGCGTGCATGTCAAGATATTCTGCCAACAAGTGAGAATTTGTTCTGAAGAAAGGTAATCACAAACCCCAGCTGCCCCATTTGTGGATGTGAAGTTGAAAGAGTTTTTCATTCTCTGGCAATGCCCATCAGCTCAAGATGTATGGAGTGGGGGATCTATTAAATTCCAAAAAAGCTCATTTGGTGATGCTGACTTTCTAGGGGTTACAGAAGAGATGTTGAGGAAATGTAATGTTGAGGAGTTTCAGAGTTTTGTTATGATAGCCAGAAGGATATGGTTAAGGAGGAATGAATATCTGTATGAAGGCTCATTTTCACATCCCAATTCCCTTCTCAAGGCTTCAGATAATGTGTTGAAGGATTTCCACAGGCTCGGGCAGGGGAAATACGGAGCAGTGCTCAGGAAGATGGTGCTGTTATAGAAAGATGGATGGCGCCAAGGCCAGGTTGGTACAAAGTGAACTGGGATGCTGCGATTGCAAAGGAAACTAGGAGGACTGGGTTGGGCGTTGTGATTCGAGACCATCAAGGGAACTTACAGGCAACGAGGAGCCCCATGTGGGTTGGTCTCCTTAAGCCAGCAGCTACTGAAGCGTCAGCAGCCATCTTGGCCCTCCATTTGGCGCGTGATCTGGGTCTCATGCAAATAAGTTTGGAGGGGGATGCAAAGGTGGTCATTGAGGCTGTGTTGTCTGATGTTCCAGATTGGAGCCGAAGAGGTCACCTAATTGAAGATATACGCACTGCCCTCTAGCATTTCCCTTGCTGGAAAATGAACCACGTCAGGTGAGAGTCTAACCAAGCTGCGCATGGGTTGGCACGGTTCTCTACGATGCAGACTCTGGACAGAACGTGGACTCATAAGTCCCCTGACTGTATTTCTGAGATTCTTGCTTCAGAGCAATCTGCTCTGACTATATGTTGATTTGCTTGAATACAAAATGAAATCTGATGATTATTACAAAAAAAAAAAAATGGAGAGGATTCTTTTCCTATATATTTATCATTTACGCCCCTTGTATCAATTCGGATTAACACAGTGGTCAATTCTCATTACTAAACTGAGCCTACAATTTTCCTAAAAAGTAAAATCCCAAGTAACTAGTAACTAAATTTACAAATACCTTAATAAAAGAGGATCAAGATTATTACACCAATAATCTCCATGTGCCTTTTATTGTTTTATAATTATTTTTTAAAAATTGCGCGTCTCTCCCAAAAAACCCTAGTCCCTGCGTTGTACGTGTGAGCGCCGTCTAGATGGGAGCCCCCAACCCTTTTGTGCTAGTCAATTTACCTGATGCTCCCTAGCTTTTTGTACAGTGCTTCCCCCCTTCTTTTCCGCCCCTTTCCCCTCTTGTGTCCCATTTCTTCAGCCCCTCTCCTCCATTTTACTCAACCCCTCTCTTCGTCTTAAAGCCCAGCCCCATCGTCTCGTCGCCTTGCCATCTCCTCTGTTTTTCTGTAGAATCTGACTAGGCTCTTGGATCGACGTGAATCCCTCCTCCTGGCTCTCCGGCTCTGCTCGAGTCCATCGCCTCTGCCGCGGTTCTATCGTGTTCTGGTGTTTTTATTTCCTGTTGGTTTGTTTTGGTTTTTTGCTTGTTTGACACTCTGTGTGGGTGCCGCCCTTGGGGTTTCACTCAAACTCTCCCCCCGGTTCTGAGTGAACCGTCGATCTTCTCCACGTTTGCTTTGCTGCCCACCATTTGCCGCCGGTCTTTTCATGCGTCCCCCCGTGATGAGCTTTCAACGCCACCTTCCGCTTTAGTTTCCGGCTAGCACGCGATTGGCTTCCTCCCGGCTGTCATCATCCGCAGAGAATGTTTTTCTGTTGTTTCCTTTGGTTGTATTTCCTTTTTGTTGTTTTTTTCAGTTTCCTTATTTTTTTTTCCTTCCTGTTTTTCCTTGTATTTGTGTTTGTTGCTTCTAATAAGGCTCTGTCCTCTCATGATCTGCCTACTTGATGCTCTTCAAAGTATTTGCTTTTGGTCCAGACCCTTGGGTTGTGGATGTGATCGATTTCTTGGCTTTCAAGTCGAGGAGGATGCGTTTCGACATGAGGTTTTTTGCTCTAGGGTCAAGGAATAAGAGCTACATATGCATTGGATGGAGTCTATGTGACACAGATCTGTTATTTTAATATGATGATTAGTCGTTGGTTAGCAGCTTGCTAGAGTTTGGAATGTAATACGTCATCTTTAACGCTTGTAATCTCGTTGCTTCGACTATGGTTGCTTCAGAGCTTTCGCTCTGTGTTATTAAAGCTTTATACTCGTGTTATCAATGAATGAGATTGATATATTTTCCAACAAAAAAAATATATTTAAAAAAAAAAAAACAATTACAGACATCAGTGGACCTTTGTCTTTGATTATGTATGAGAATTGAAGGAAAATGTTTTCAGTTGAAAATATTTTCCGACATCGGGGACTCGACTGGGACCCCGCCTAATTTTTCGCACATGCTAAATATCGAAAAATGTTTTCTAAGACATCATTTTCCAGGGACCCTGCCTAATTTTTCGCACATGCTAAATATCGAAAAATGTTTTCTAAGACATCATTTTCTAGGAAAATGTTTTTCACCGAAAATATTTTCCGAAGTCGGGTCCCAACGGGGTCCTGGACAAAGTCCCGAGTAGGTCTCAGTCAAGTCCCGACGAGGTCTCGGTCAAGTCCCATCGGGATCTCGAGTGAGTCCCGGTCAAGTCCCGAGCGGGTCTTGGTCAAGTCCCGGCGTGGTCCCGATCAGGTCTCGGGGGATCCTAGGCAAGTCTTGGGCAAGTCCCAGCGAGGTCCTAGGTAGGTCTGGTAGAGTCCCAAGCAAGTCCCGATCAACTCTTGGCGGGTCTCGGGTAGGTCCGTTCTGGTCCCGAGCGAGTCCTAACGGGGTCTCGGGCGGGTCCCGATCAAATCTCGGCAGGGTCCTGGTAGGGTCAGTCGATTTGAGCATGAGATGCTCAAACTCGAAAAATGGTTTAGGGTTTTCAAAAATGAAAACCGGTCATTTTCCGAAAATTAAAGAAGAATTTTCTATTAAAGCGAAAATATTTTCCGTTGACAATTATTTTACATCATACTAAACACCCAAAAATACATAAAACATTTTTCGAAAATAATTTTACGGTGAAACAAACGGAACATAAGTAAAAGAAAAACCCTTGTTTCTTGCCTACAAACCATAATCATAGTCTCCCTCGAGGGAGACTCGTTGAATGTTGTATCAACACTTCTCTCCTCAGCATGTATTTAGATGATCTCCCAATGCATTATCATTTCCTCCCTTCTCAATATTAGTGGCCCCCTTAAGCATAAACCTCCCTAATCCCTCTTCACTTCCTATCTCTTGTTCTTTTATTTTATTTTGTTAGATACTTTTCTTTTTTTACCATAAAAATAAAATAAAAAATAAAAGCCTACCTTGTCTTAGGGCCTCCGGCCGTTAGGATTAGGCATGTCAACAACTGCCATCAAAGACGCAAAGCATCATAAGGTTACCATTACAAATATTAAATGTTGAATTAAATTCATGTCAAGGAAATAGTGTCTAATTATTCATAAAAATATAAGGTACGTGCTAGGGCACGTATTCAAAATAAACACAGGTTTGATGAGATTAACTATAATGATTTCTTAAGCCTCCGTCCCGGCATAGCCTCCTAATGCATGCTGCTCAAGGGGAACCGAAAAAAAAAAAAAAAAAAAAAAAAAAAAAAAAAACCCTTAGTAAGTAAAATTTCCAACTAAGAAAATAGTTTAGTTAAAATTCATATTCTTTAAAATAGTATATTTAAAAAATTTTGCTCTTTAAAATCGCATGAAAATCATTATATATTACTTCAATTCTTCGATCTCGGCTTTATATATATGTTATATATATATATATATATATATATATATATATATATATATATATATATAAATTCATTTTTGTTTAAATCGTTTTCTAAAATTCCCTTAGAGCAAATTTACTTTGTTTAAACATGTAGGTATATTTCTTAAATTTTCTCTTGTACGTCCCATGTACACGATGGGGTTGCACATAATTTGAAAGAACTCTTTCTGATCATGCTCGTGGCGGCCACGAAGTGAATGAATCTGAGCCACCTGATTAACCAAGGTGCACTTAGTGTGGCAAAACATAATGATGTATATATGAGAGGTAATTAATTACCACATATCTAAAAATTATTACGTTATGAGCCATAAAACCCAAGTTATAAAATAATCTGTTTTCACTAAAAATCGTTATCACAATAAAACCTTTGCTGCTTCAAAAATTCATAATTAGTTCACCTTAACTCCAAATTGCATCAACCCAGTTTTTTTAACTTGACTCTTTGGACTAAATTCCTCACTAAATTTGTAAAATCCCATGAGATATGTATATCCTAACTTCCTAAGTCTCTCTCTGAATATTATGCTCTACAACTCATGAGCTAATCTAGATTCTCATTTTGCCCGAGCCTATGAAATCCCCAATTAAATTCTAAAAACTATTAATAAACAATAACAAATAACATTAGCTTGAAGTTTGTGATTTCTGGGCATGCACATAAACTTTTTAATCTTTATCACCGTTGCTGGCAACTTAGAAATTCTAAGTTTACTGCAGAACCTCTAAAACTATACCTAAAACTCATTCAAACATTAGTCCCCCTAAGACATCATAGAACAAGATTACACTTTTGTTTTGCTAATAATCAGTGCCTATAAAATTTGAAATTTTCACTTACACTTTTGTGTGTTGATATCATATGTGTGATCCATATGTTCTAACTATTCCTACCATCCAAATGTAAGTAAAACAACCATACTAGCTAGCTCATCCTTATTGGGGCATAATCTATCATCATGATGTGCATGTTTGAACATTAAAATCAGTAACTTTTTTAAAGAAAAGGAAGAGAGTTTAAACACTTGCAAGAATGCAATTCTTTTAATCAAAGAGAGGAATTGATAAGCTTGGCTCTTTGCAAAATGGTGTGTTATATATATATATGATAGTACTGGTCGGTTATTAGGTGTTTTTGGTTCTTAGAATGTTTGTATGCATGTTTTTAGGGAGGTTGATATCCTACGTTGCATGGTTTTTGGTGTTTTTAAAACTCTTGGCCCTTAATTAAAATCACTATACATGTTTAACGTACTAGTGTAGTAAGCAAAAAAGTTTACTTCAATGCTTTCCAAAAAGGGATAAGATTCCTTTAAGCAATTTTGTAAGAAGTACTTTTTAATAAAAATTGTGCTAGCTCAACTAATTAACGTGCGATTTGAAATTTGATAACATATTTTTCTTTCCTAGTTGAATTTGATAGCATTTAAAACACCATAATAAATGCACGTTTTTAAAACAAATTTGAATAAAAGCTAGGGTTTAAGGTAGGGGTACTGTTACACTTATGTTTTTTCGTACTGCTAATTCTATATATTCTGACGTGCTAAAACTAACACGTCAGTATTTCTTAATTTTTTTTTTTTTTAATATCAGGTGTATATATATAATATTTCTGACGTGCTAAAACAGCACGTCAGTATTTCTTTATTTTCATTTATTTTTATTTATATATATGGTCCATTTCTGACGTGCTGGTTTCAGCATGTCAGTATTATTATTATTATTATTTTATTATTTTTTTTATATCAGGTTTTATATATATATATAT
>NC_081541.1:44074405-44086816 GCF_901000735.1 Corylus avellana
ATTCTTTATTTATTCTTCTTTCCCTTTATAATTCTTTTAATTTATTCAACTTCTTTCATCCCTTTTCTTTTATTTCCAGACTCATGAGCTCTCTCTCGATCTCAATCTCCCTTTTCTCTCTCTCTCACTCTCTCTGCATATACATGCAGCCGGCTAGCTCCCTCTAAAGGGAAGAAAAGGAAAAGGAGAAGAGAGAAAGAAGAGAAGAAGAAGAAGAAAAAAGGAGAAGAGAAGCAGAAGAAGAAGAAAAAAAATAAAGGAGAAGATAAAAAGATTTTTTGAAGATTTGTTGGGTTTGACGTTTGGGCTTTTGATTTTTCAAGTTGATTTTTTGATTTTTTGATTTGGGTTTTTAATTTTTTGAAGATTTTTTGGGTTTGGGTTTTGAAAATGGAGGAAAGAAGAGAGAGCTAGAGAGTGAGAAAATGGAGAAAAGAAGAGCAGGGAGAGAGTTGGCTGGGAGAAAATGGAGAAACGGTACTGGCCGGTGAACTAAATTAAAAAATATATATATATTTTAATTGAAAAAAAAAATCCAGAAATTTTTTTTTAAAAAAAAAGAAAAATTATTATTTTTTAATAATTTTTAAATTATTGTTGTGTTAATTTTGACACGTCAAGAAATTTTCTGACGTGTCAAAATTTTTCTGATGTGTCAGACCACTTGACATGTCAGAAAACTTAAGTCGGGAAAAAATTAGTATTTTTGTAGTGATATATGTAAAGATCGATGGAGCATTTTTCATTGACTAAATCCCTGCTCTATAGTTTACAGAAAGCTCATCTTTTTTTACGTTGATTCCATGTAAACTGAGCTCCTCTTGAAATACGTAAAGGAACTTCGCCATATATGTAAGGCTTGCCATGCATGCATTTGGCTGATGATCATGATAGACGTTAATTTCTTCATATATATATTTACGTAAAACTTCCTAGAGATCTCTTCATATTACTATAATATTGTTGTCTTTCTTAATTGTTGTTCTTTTTTATTTTATTTTATGTCTTTTAAGCTTTCTTTCGATGTTCTGATTTGAGGGTTGTAAAGTTGTTTGTCTGCTGTTTCCTTTGTGGTTTTGCAATTATATTGATTCTTTGTCGTTAAGGTACGGTAGATGTTTTAGCCTGAATCTCATAAGATTCAGATTTTTTCTGTACAGCTTTGTTTGGTTGTTTTTGTAGTTGTTATAGAAATGTCATTATCCAAAACAAAAACAAAAAGCAATATCCAGAACAATTCTGCTTTCTTTTGGTCTGAGTTTCTGTCCTGGCTTGTTTTCTAGGAGAATTTTCTTTTTCTTTTTCTTTTCCTTTTCTTTCATGAATAAGGAGATAACAACAATTATTATTCGCATATATATAACATTAATGCTCACCTTTGATAATGAGTGAGTCAAGGATCCTCGTCGAGTTCAAGAAATTTGTTCACCCACTCTAAACCATATGATCCATCAATGGTGAAGTCAAAGAAGGTGTTCATGTCAAGGTTTCCTGCAGAGGTCCCACTTCCTTTAGCACCCTCCACGTCCGCATGAGTGATGGTGCAGGTTTCCTGTGTCAAAATGTTGACCTCTTGGGCTGCTGACGCCACTACTTTCTCCTTCTGATTTATTTTCTTCCTCAAATGAGAATTCCAATAGTTCTTTATCTCGTTGTCGGTTCTTCCGGGAAGTCTCCCAGCAATTAAAGACCACCTGTATAATAAACATGTACTCAAACATCACACATTCACGGATTTCGTTCACATTGAAAAAATATGTCATCCTAATTGTATAGCAGTCAAGTAAAAATATGTTCACCTGTTCCCGAGTAGCTTATGAAGCCTAAGTATCAAATCCTCTTCTGCATCTGAAATGTTGCCTCTTTTGATATTGGGTCTTAGATAATTCAACCATCTCAATCTGCAACTCTTCCCACATCGATTTAAACCTGCAAAAAACATGAGAACCTATCATCAAATAAATTAAAGTTAGAAAAACATATTTTTTTTCCCATGTGATATATATATATAGGTTTAATCTTAAGATAAGTGGTAATGAACCTGCTTCAAGTGCAATTGTTTTCCACCTCTTTGCACCATGGATTTCAATGTACTGAGAGAGTTTTTGATCTTCCTCTGCAGTCCATGCTCCTTTGTTGAGTGCTACTTTCTTAGCTGATCCATCAATATTTTTTGGTGCCATTTGAGAGAGAGAGGTGATATTTTTGCTGCTAGGGACAGTGAGAGACAATTAATATTGCTAGCTTGCTGATGAAGAGAGGCAGGAGAGGGAGAGAGAAGTGAGAATTTAATTTAGTGGTGTTAAAGAAGGAGTTGAAGAGTCAGCAAGTCAATCCAACTACCTTTCCTAGCTAGGGGGACAAGAAAAGTAGTACAGAACATCAACTACCGGTTTTAGATTGCTCAAAATGGGAAGTGGAATATATCTTTCTCCCAACATTATTAAATAAGGTTACTTTTAAAATTATCATCCGATATATGAGTTGGATTTTTATTAGATTTTGATTTAATTATAATTTTAAAAGCCACCTATAAGAATAAAAAAAAAATGAAAGTAAATAGAATTCTTCATTAAGGTTAAGTAATCTAAATATATATATATATATATATATATATATATATATAATAGCAGAATCACTAGCCTAAAGTATCTAAAAATATGAAAAGTGTGATAATATGAGTAAGGCTAGAAAATAAATTATGATATGGTATCACATATCATACGTGTGAGAAATGAAAGCTAAATAGCTAAGCTCAAAGTTAAAGGAATTTTCTTAAGCACAAATATTATGATGAAAAACTATGACTGAAGAGTACTATTCAATATAGTTACTATTTCATGAATTTGTGACACATTTTTTAAAATAATAAATCTTATTAGATTGTGACACATCATTTGGAAATCATATTTTAGAGAAAGAATATGGGAAGTGTAGCACTTCTCATTCTTGTCGCTTCATCTACATTGAATATTTCTTTAATCAAATTGATTTTCCACCACCTTGTGTTGTCATCAATTAATTCTTTTACCCGAGCGTCTTTACCAAGAATTTGACCAATGATTGGGCAACATATTATGTGGGAATCGTAATCAATTTATCCTTCCAAATTTTAATTGATTCTCCATTTTCCACTCTCAATAGTAGACTAGCTTTTAAGAGTTTCGTGGAATTTCATATGCTCACTTCTCCATGTATACAACTGCTTGCAGCCCATATTTGCCTAAAAAAAACCCTTTGGCATGGGGACAGTATTTTTCCTTAAAAATTCTAGCAACCAATGTGTGATGATTATGAAGCATTCACCACCCTTGTTTTGCCAAATAAAACCAGATTAAAGCAATATTCTAGGTCTATCCAAAACCCTATCCCCCTTGATTTTTTGACATCTCCATTCTTACCCAACTCATCAACTCGCGCCACCTTTGACTCATTTTCTTTATGTCTTCACTAGAATTTGAACATCTTTGAGTTTATTTCTCCAACAAAGTGACGGGTAATTGAAATATACCCATATTGTGCGAATTGTGCTTAATAATTAATATCTATCCATATAAAAGTGATCTTCATCAATAAAAATAGCAAACGCTCTTCAAGTTCAAATGAGCCATACACGGCCAAAAAATTGGAATGCATATATGGTGAGAGGTATATGTCATGATTAAATAGTGTGCATTGAAAACTTTTGAATGGCCTCCTGACCTATGGAAGGACTTATGGTTGGCTCCAATCCCACTTGTCTCAAGAAAATTAGTTCATCTTCGTCTTTTGGCCTTCGCTCACGAAAGATTGATCACACCCCAAACCAGGCCCCCCCGGCCCCCCAAACCACCACTAGGGCAAGGATGATAAGAGCATTTCTAATGGCTTTGTTATTTTGCATTTTTAGCTAAAATAGCTAATAAAAATGTCAGGAAAAAAAAAAAAAAAAAAAAAACCCTCCATTAATGTATCTAAAAGCAAACGTAAAATCCGGTCATGAATAATTATTTTAATAATATTTTTTATCTTCTTCTCGTTGTTTAACCTCTCTTTCTGTCTTCCGATCGCAATTGATGCAAAAAACTTATGTAAAATTTACTTGCTCAAATAAATTTTGAGTGATATAGTCTACCATTTAAATAATTTGTGTGATATAAAATTTTTTATATTAATTATTTAAATTATTAGTGATTCGTACAAGTGACACATCGACCGGTGTCCTTTGTCCGATAATTGTATGGTTAAGATAAGCAGATGACACGTTGAATCAGTTCCGTGGTACAGCTGTACAGATGGGACGAAGTACGGAGGAAGAGTTTTCATTTTCATAGTACACATAAGCACGGGTTGAGGAAATTCTAACCTGATTTTAAAATTATTATTAAGTTTAGAATAAATAATTATTAAATTATAATTTATTTGTAATCGTAAAAGTCAAGTCAAAAAATATAAAAATAAAAACTATTATTTCTCTTTTGCTTTTATGGCACATTCTATATATAAACACATGTTAAAAAACAGGGATACATCAACATCATGATCATGTCACTTGTACCATATTTGCTTTTATAGAAAGTAAAGCTCCATACCATATTTGTATTTTAAAATTATCACACAATATTTTATTTTATTTTACTATTATTATTTTTTTATTTAACAATATTTGATCTAGCTAATAATTAGTTGTAACTGTCACGTTAGCATCGTGAAATAATTACGAGATACAAATATAATTTTTAGTATTACTCTTTTACGAGCGTGTTCAATAACCATTTTAAGGATTTTTTTTTTTTTTTGATTAAAAAAGTATTTTGATGTGGATGTTTTGAATTTTTGTTAGTATTTTGTGTTGAAAATTGTTTGTTATATTCTTTAATTTTTTTAATAGAAATAAAAAATAAAAGTAGTGATCGTGAGCGAATTAGGAAACGCACCCATATCACATGTACATTTTATTGGTGGTCCTTTCAATATAGCACCCATATCACATGTACATTTTATTGGTGGTCCTTTCAATATAGATGTGGTCCTTATATGCTCTATAATTCAAGTTCAAAATATGTATTTTTTTCAAAATATTTGTGCGAGGTAAATATTCTAAATAACTTCTTAAAATTCTGTATAAGAGTATCTAGGTGCATTACATAAGGATATTTACTTTTTTTTTTAAGTCATAAATGTTATATTTTGGCAGTCTAAAATGCTCACAAGTATCCCTTTATTATATTATTATTAGAATGCTTATATAATACAAAAGCATATATCAAAATATATTATAAATTTAAATTATTTGGTATCTTAATATAAGTAATAGCTGGGTCCAAGTGTTATTAATTTCCAAAAAAAAAAATTATATATATATAAATTTCTCTAACAATGGTTAATAAAAAGTAGGTTACAAAAGAACCAAAATATAATATATAAAATGGTTTTAGGGTAGCTAAATATGTGACAATGACAAGTACAACCGTTTTTTGTTGTAATATTCCTGACAAATTAAAGAATGAGTATAACTCTTAATAAGTTTATAGACAAGATTGTCGAGGTAAAACAGGATCACTTTTGTAACATTGAGCTCTAAGAGTAGGGTTAGAGTGTTCTAATTTAGTTAAAGTATGTTTGGAATTAGTCCTATGTTACAAATGAGAGAAAATATAATTTCTGGACACTTTGGAAAATTTTGTGTAGAATGATCAATCGGTGTCCTAGAATGATCAACCAATAATGTTCAAACCCTAACAATGTATATGAAGTCAACGTTGACACGTCTTTAAAAACAGTTAAATAATATAAAATCTTTCCATCCCTTTTTACTTAGGGATATCAACCCGGTCCAGTTTCTTGGTTTTTGGCTAAAACGGGAACCGGAACCAGGGTACCCCGGTTCTTGGATTTGGGAAACCGGAACTGGAAACTGGGTCCTGGTTAACCGAGGTCCTAGTTACCGGCCGGTTCCGATTTTTACCAGGTCCGGTAACCGGTTTTTTTTTTTAAATTGTTTTTTTTTTTTTGAAACCTCATGAAAAAATTGTTTTTTGAAATGAAACCTCATGAAAAAATCATAAGGTTTCATTTCAGAACCATTTAATCACCTTAATATTAAATTGACAAATACCCAAAGCTTAAAAAGAAAGAAATTTACCTTTAAGGAACTATCAATCCATTCGGCCAAACTCATTGATACAAAACTCACCAAGAAAATTATTAAGCACAAAAAGCAAATCTTCAAAAAATGAAGCACACAAAAGCAAACTAACCAAAAAAAAAATCCATACCATATACAAAAAGTGGAGAGGAAGAAGAGAAACGGAGGAAAGATGATAAGAAGAGGGAGAAGAAAAGAAAATGGAAAAAAGAAAAAATGAGGAGAGAGGAGGCTCTCGAAGGATGAGGAGGAAAAAAAAAAAAGGAGGAAAATAGAAATGATGAGAAGACACAAATAACCCTCTTAATTTAACTATGACAAAGAAATAATAAGGCCTAACCATAAATCTACGCCATCATACAAAAAGTAAGTGAGGTGAAATACTCAAAAACCTGGTCAAACTAATTCAAATTCATTATTTCCTTACTAATCAAACTTGATGAGCTTAATACCAAAGGGTAAAATAATAATTTGGCACCATCAAAGAAAAATCACTATTATAAAGACATTGGCTCTTTTGTATATTAATTTAATATATATATATATAAAATATTAAAAAAATTATTATTATATATAAATGCACCTAGTTTCGGTTTCCCAGTTTTTACTGGGTGCCCAAAACTGGGACCGGAATCGGGGTCCCCAGTTTTTAGTTTTTTTGCAACTAGAATCGGAACCAGCTCCCAAATTTCCCGGTTCCCAGTAATTTTGGACACCCCTATTTTTACTATGTAAAGGAACATCATTTCTTTTCGGATTTCATCTCAATGGAAAGATGGTATATAGTATTATTTGACCATGATATGAATACTATCAATTTCATTTGAAATTGAGAGAATCTTTGTTTCTAATTGTGAGCTCCAATCCCACTTAATTGCCTCCGTTATTATAAGAGAAATGCTATATATATATATAAGGATAAAATGACTGTAAAAATCATCATCAATATACATACACTTAAGAATATTTGCACCATTCAATTATGAGTTTCACTATCACGTTTGACACAATAGATAGCGCATTGAAAATGAGTTCATCATCTTCATCTTCTACTTTTCTTCCTCGCCACAAAAGATTGCCGCCCACCCCCCACCCAACTCTCCCTAAATTCAAAGCTCAAAGCGCAGTACTGATTGGTTGTCTTTTATAATAACATTATTGTTGGGAGTTTTTGATGTGGTCCATATATGAATCGATGCCTTCTAGCTTGGGAAAAAATTTTCAAAATGAGTCCCACGCATGCATGAGTTACACTTATTTACAATAATTTTTTTAAATTTTTGGCTTTTTCCTTTGAAAAAAAAAACTCCTATTGTGAAGGGTGATGCCTTCTAAGTCTAAGTCCATAGAAAATTATTGTGTAGGACCCTAGTGATTTTGTGCCAACATACATGTAATTTGAAACACGAAGTATTTGGATATTCTGATGTCGATTATGTTGATTTTTTTTAGATTGTGTATTTATGATAAGGTGTAAAATGACCCGATTCCGGCCGGCTAGAAAACTAAAAACCAAATTCTTTGGGACCCCGGCTGACTGTGGTATATATATATATATATAGTATATATATATATGTAAAATAATTACAAAAAATTATAAAATTAAGGGGGGCCGGCCACACCAAACCATCACCAAGGTCCAAACGAAAAAATTAAAATAAAAAAATTGTTTCACCCTGGTGGAAGCGGGCGGAGCCGAATTGTTCTGGGTCCTACACCCCAAGCTCAAACTAATTTTTATTTTTTTATTTTTTATTTTTTTTAGATTTGGCCCTTGGGGGTGGCCGAACCACCCCCAAGGCCCATGGGGTTGCTTAGACCACCCCAGCCCCAACTGGGGTGACCGCTACCCAGCCTCAACTGGGGTGGCCGCCACCCCTTAATTTTTTATAATTTTGTTTTATAATTATTTTTTAAATATATATAATATTTTATTATTTTTTTTATTAATGAGACAAATGTCTTATTTATGGCCTCATGATCTCTTTAAAGAGATCCTAACCATTAACTAGATATTCTTTAGTCTAAAATGGACTGGAGAGAATCATTTTCCAATTTGAGGGCATGTTAGCTATATATATTGTCCCAATATTGATGAAGGCCCATGAGGAATATGACAAGGTTTTCTTTGAAATAGGATTTAACTTGGTATAAATGAAAATCTATTGGATTACATTGATTTACAATAGTTTTTTTGTGATATAATTGCAATTTTTTGAATTTGAATTCTTTTTGGTTCATTTGAACTAGAGAGGAATCGAATTTTTAAAAAGAAGGGCAAAATACAAGAATCGACTCCTTTCCGGATCTGGGTCCAACTTCTTTGTGGGGTTTCAAATCTCATTTTGAATTCTAGACCAGATTGACCCATGGGCCATGGGCCCACCCTATTAACTTGTATTGTCAAATTATACTGGCCCAAGATTGGCCCCTGTTGACATGGGCCTATGTCAATGGACTGGGCACAGCCCACTGTGGAGATTTGTTGAGAGGTTAGTTTTCTCATAAAGTGAATTCTTTCCCCTCAATCTATTAAATTAATATTTATTTTTGGAGCGTGCAATTATTTTAAAATTGCATGAAGGAATCAAACACTTTAGCATTGTTTATTATTAGAGCTTGTTTATAATTGTGTTGGAAAATAGAGCTCTATAGAAAAGCTTGAAATTTTTTAGAGCAAAAAAACTAAAAATAAAAGGCTTTTTTAATTTTTACCAAACAGACCTATTTTTGATTGGGACATCTTTTTATGCGCTAATATCACTTTTTAAGTTTATTAACGCAATCCAAACAGGCTCTTACTTTCATTGCTACTGTTAGTACATTGTTATTATTATTTACCATAGCTGCTAAATAGAGCTCAAAAGTGTTTTGGAGGCTTTAGTATGAATGAAATGCTTGATTTTTGACTCTTAGAAAGCCTAAGCACTTATTGTATTACTTTTGAAAGCATTGGTAAATTTAATTACTTAATCATTACTTTAACGTACATGTATATCATAAAAAAAAAATTTCATCCCCTTCTCTCTCTCTCTTTCTCTATTTGTCTCTCCATTTTTTACCAGTTTTTATTTTTTATTTTTTTATTTTTATTTCTGTTTTTTATTCCTTTTTTTGTTCTTTTTTTTTTTAATGGCATCCTCTGATTATCACATACCAGTTTTGTATATATATTGTAAACAAAATTCATAACAATTATTGTTGTATATATATTGTTAGAAGCAAAATAATAATAATAATAATAATAATAATAATAATAAAAATAAAAAAACACCCATGAATGAAATTTGACTCCGGTGTGTGTTCTTTGTGTTCTTATACCTTATAATATAGACGTGTGTTGTTTGTTTACAGTTATGACACAATTAAGTTTAGCTACAAGGAACATGATAAATTTCCTTTTTTTTAATGGTTAAGATGTTTGGTGATATATATATATTTTTTTAAAATTAAGAACGATTGCTATACCATTTTAATTGAGTTCCTACAAAATGATATCCAGATAGTTGGTGTGCTTTTCGTAGTTTTTTTTTTTTTTTTTAAAAAAAAAAAAAATGGTGATATGATGATTATGTGATTTTTTTTTTATATAAATAATTTTGTAATGTAATTGCAAAAAAAAAAGGCCACATACCTGGCATAATTAAAAAAATAAAATAAAAAATTATAGTATAGTTGTTTATGTTTCAAAAATTAAAGAAAGAAAGTCATTAATAATATAAATTTTATTTGTATTATAAGGGTATTTTAGAAAATTTGATCACAATATGATTCAATTCATTAACATATTATTTTGTACCAAACAAAGGAATATGCAATCAGTGTTCTATTCCAACATTACAACCAAACAAAGAAATAGGAATAGCTAGTCTATTTCACACTCTTCTATTCTCAGTAGTAGCTAATCTTTTTCTAATAGACTAAACATTTTGCGAACCAAACGAGTAACACAAAGTAAATATGTCCTAGTCGACATTGAATCTAAATATTAAGAGCATGTTTGGCAAACAGGTTTTTGTTTTTGTTGCTAAGAATTGTTTTGGAGAACAAAATCGGAAATAAGGAACCATTTGCTAAGACAAAAAAATCCCTTTGTCTCTTAATAACATCTCTGTTGGCTTACATTTACATATTTACAAAAGGGATTGCTCAAACAAAAACATCACATTGCACCGAGAGCAGGATCCTCAAACAATTTGATTGAAGCACAAGCTAAAGAAAGAGACAGATAATAATTATGATAAAGATCCTCAAACAGTTTTAAACCCACCATGATACTCTCAAGAATTGAGCTTGAGCTTATCTCTAAGTTAAATAATTTGTTTGGGCTTGGCTCATTTATTTTTCTAGTGAACTCGAGCTTGTTTCCCAGCTGCTCAGTTAACTTATTCATTTCTTTTTAATGCAGAAATTTTCTCCAAATCAATCTACAGAGGAAATATCCTCCAACCCATTTAAAATAGTGTAAAGTGTCTATAAGGATTTAAAGCGTTAGTCTAAATTAGTAAAGTGATTAGCACTATTTTAAATTGGATTGGAGAATATTTCCTCCAGACTGGCTTGAAGGAAATTTTTGTCCTTTTTTTTTTTATATATATATAAAGTAAATATCATGACTGTTATTTTTTTTTTTTTTGGTAAATCCATACCAATTATTATTAAGATTTTATCATTTTAGTTAAGTAAATAAATTAACTTGAATTTTAAATAATTCAATCTCGAGTTTATATGTATGTTATAGTAATTTACAAATCCTGAAATCCCAAAACCCTTAAATATCAATTATGAGAAGAGAATTTTAAACACCCGGTTGCTTCACCAAACCCTAGAGTGAGAGAGCGTGAGTTATAAAGAGAGAGAGCCTATATATTTATCATTTTCGCCCCTTGTATCAATTTGGATTAAAATGATTAAAATTATCAACACAGTGGTCAATTCTCATTACTAAACTGAGCCTACAATTTTCCTAAAATCCCAAGTAGCTTGTAACTAAATTCACAAATACCTCCCTAGAAGAGGATCGAGATTGTTACACCAATAATCTCCATGTGTCTTTTATTGTTTAATAATAATTTTTTAAAAAACAATTACAGACATAAGTGGACCTTTGTCTTCGATTGTGTGGGAATAGAAGGAAAATGTTTTCTACTAAAAACATTCTTCGACGTAGGGGACCCGATCGAGATCCTACATGATTTTCCGTATATGCCAAATACCGAAAAATGTTTTATAAGAAATCATTTTGCAGGAAAATGGTTTTTACCAAAAATATTTTTTGAAGTCGAGTCCCAGTGGGGTCCTGGATAGGTCCCAGGCAAGTTCCGGTCAGGTCCTAGCGGGGTCCCAGTCAAGTCCCAAGCGGGTCTTGGTCAAGTCCTGGTCAGGTCTTGGTGGGATCCCGGGCAAGTCCTGGGCAAGTCCAAGCAAGGTCCCAAGTAGGTCTGGTCGGGTCCCAAGCAGGTCCTGATCAACTCTTGGCGGGTCTCGGGTAGGTCCAGGCAGGTTAAGTCTCGGTGGGGTCTTGGCAGGGTTAATCAATTTGAGAATGAGATGCTCAAACTCTAAAAATGGTTTATGGTTTTCAAAAATGGAAACCGGCCATTTTTCGAAAATTAAAAAAGAATTTTTTATCAAAGGAAAAATATTTTTCATTGACTATTATTTTATGTCATACTAAACACCCAAAAATATAAAAAGCATTTTCCGAAAATAATTTTACGGTGAAATGAACGGAACATAAGTAAAAGAAAAACCCTTGTTTCTGGCCTACAAACCATAATCATGGGAGACTCATTGAATGTTGTGTCAACACTTCTCTCCTCAGCATGTGATTGGACGATCTCCCAATGCATTATCATTTCCTCCCTTCTCAATATTAGTGGCCCCCTTAAGCTAAAACCCCCTAATCCCTCTTCACTTCCTATCTCTTGTTCTTTTATTTTATTTTGTTAGAAATATTAAATGTTAAATTAAATTCATGTTAAGAAAATAGTATCAAATTATTAATAAAAATATAAGGTACGTGCTAGTGCACTTATTCAAAATAAACACAAGTTTAATGAGATGAATTCTTAAATTTTCTCTTGTACGTACGTCCCATGTACATGATTTTGCCCCGTACGTGTATTGGGGTTGCGCATAATTTGAAAGAACTCCTTCACTGATCATGTTTGTGGCCACAAGGTGAGTGAATTTGGGCCACCTGGTTAACCAGGGTGCACTCAGCGAAACATAATGATATATATATATATATATATATGAGACTATGAGAGGTAATTAATTAC